>NC_079167.1:72292221-72399721 GCF_947568905.1 Ostrea edulis
CTTTCTCTTGGAAAACACCATTTATCTCCATTAATCCCTCATTGACTTCAAGTGACTGTCAGGAGACTCCCAATCTCTTACCTGTTATGTCAGGTGAATTGTGATGAATTTCTACCTTGGAATATCAAAGATTATCTCCACATTAGCCTTTTACAGACTGTAACACAGTTCTGAATATTGATTTCAAAAACTTTGATGCCAAAGGGTATGCATACCAATCTACCAGATCTATTTGCCAATAGAAACATTGGAGGGGGGGTGGACAGAAAACCAAACTTTAAATAAAACGAAAGCAAAAACCAAACTTTAAATAAAACGAAAGCAATTCTAAGTTTGAAATATACTGAATATACTAATACAATGTATAATTCATGATACAGTACATACAATGTATATATCATATGTATGAACATTGATAAAATTCAAGAACTATAATATTAAAGGGCAATTAAGGACAAATGCAATGTTTCTGACATTTTCTTTAAAATTGCTTTTTTTATCTCCTTGATATAAAGAATTCTTGTATGGTTCCCGAAATTGGTTTAAATTTTATATTGTAGTAACAATAATGTAGTGGTTAGAACACCTAACTAATGCAAGGGTCCCATGTTTGATACCCTGATGCAAAGATCCTTCTTTGCTATACAGCAATGTCCATTTATATCCAACTTGCTGTAATTCATAAGAGCTGCAGACATTACGTTTTTACTTGCCTGAACCTGGAACTTTTAGAATTTTCTAACTCTAAAACAGATATGGTAATATACCCCAAAATTTTTTGTAGAAAAGAGATATGATGCAAGTGAATTGTACATGAAATTTCTAGAAAAATTAGATATGTTTGAGAAATGTCACATATGTCCTTAAACAGAGATGGCCATTTTGCATGTGTAAGGCTTTGTGTGCACCCAGTGATAATGATAATCAAGTTTTGAATTTGCCAAAAAAATCTTTAAAAATTGATAATTTACATAATTCCACAGAATTAGAATTTTTTTTTATTGACAGTGGTTAATATTGGTGACTTTAACCTTGCACGGTTGAGACTATTAATCCTTGTGAAATATAAAAAGTTCAATTATTTTTTTTTTTTTTTAAATCAGAATAAAATGGACAATTTTGAATTTGAATTGTGGTTTCTGTGGAGGTGTATTAAAGCCTACAGTGTAACAGTTTGTTGAGAAGACTGTGATTGACTTTTAATCTATTTGGTGTTGGTTTTGACATCTGTGGTCCTTTCTTTCCCATGTTTGATGTGGGGAGCAGGCTACTGTACTGTCAGGGGGTGTTTATGGTGGCCACCTGACAGGAACCTGTCAACCAGCACTGTATTGTGGATTTGATATTTATTATTTTACTTTTAATGGGATTGGAAATCAACCTGCCTTCCAAAGCTGTATAAGCCATAGGGAACTCTTTTGTGTGATGGTATAGTTTATTGTGTGGTTGTATTGGGACTTGCTGTTTGAACAAGAGTTAGTACCTATGTGTTGATAGAGTTTAACAGATGGGAATCAATTTCATGGACTTAGGAGATCCAAAATTCATTTTGTGCCATTTGATCATGACCCAAGCTTTTACTTTACAGACTATTCTTTATGAGTGAGACATTTTCAGGTGGATGACAAAGTCCTCAAAGTTGGTTCATGTAGTAGACTCACTAGACTGCAAATAAAGGTGATAAAAGAATGTATCATTTGAAAACTTTCTTGAATTGATTTAATATGTTAAAGTTCAATTCTTTACTGTGGGGAACTTGCAAGAACTTGTGTTGAAATATCCATAGCATTTTGAAGAGCACTTGAAAAAATTGAAACTTTTTTGTTTGATAATTCAGCAGACACCATTGATTTTTTTTTTAAGTCAAAAAAGAATTGTGGTTGATTTTTTTCTTCTTCCCCTATTGCATTGTTAATGAACTGGAAAAGTGCTGTAAGAAAAAAAAAAGTGGGACCAATGTTCAATAAGTTTTTCAATTATAGTCTAGAGATTACCTGATGAGAGGGTTTGGTCTAGTGTAAGACATACTTGAGGGATCAGATGTTGGCCTGGGATTTGCCAGCCAAAATCAGTGGTAGTCCTAGATTAGGCACATCAATCCACTTATTACCTGCAGCAAAGCTTGGACAAACATGTGTCAAATGCTGGGTAAGAACTGTAGGACAGACGTAGTTGTTTTCTGTCCCCCACCAATGACAGGAGCGAACCCTGTGCACTAAAGCCTAGATCTAAGTGGTGGGTCTGGAATCTTAAATCTACTATAATCGGGTGGAACCCAGTATAAGTCATCTTTACTCTTGTCTTCTTACCTAAAGGCGCAGACAATACAAATGTTTGTTTTTTTACCATGAAAAACTGAATGACATAGCTTTATCATGCAATATCCAGCTCCCCTCCCTCCCCCCAAATGAAATATACTTTGTTTTTTACAAATCAGAGCCATATATCATTGATATGAATATGTTATCGTGGTTTGATCTGCGAGTTTGAAATTGGAACTTATGGAGTAGAGAGGACTGTTAAAACAGTTTTGTGGACTGAAATTCTTCATCAAATCTACGTCTGTCTATGGAGGGTTTAATTTTTGATTTATCAGATAAGTTTCCACTTTATGAAAATCAGGTGTTTGTTTTCATGAACATGTGCGAGAAAAGAGGGAATTCACACAAGATTGAAAAAAATCAAACTAAAGCTCTGGAAGTCATATATCATGGGACAATGGCTAGATTTTTGTCAATCAGTGTCACTTGGAAGCTTGTACTAATCCTCTGCAAACAGTTGACTTTCTCCTTAATTTCCGAGCGACATGAATACCATGCAGTTATAGTGACTTTAAAGTTTCTCCGCAAATCCCACCTAAACTCTCTTCAAATGCTCACCTTGTGAAATGCTTCCCGCAAAATTGTGTCTTATCCATTTCTGCATGAAGACAAGATTTTCTTGCGCTTAGTGAATTTTGAAGGTAAAATTTACCTTGAAGAGAATTAAGAGAGGATAAGCTTGTAATGTGTAATACTGGTGGTGTATATAGATCAAAGATCAATTTCTAGATAAAGTCACAGGTGCAAATTTTTAGAAAGATTCTATTGATCAATAATCAAACCCAATTGGTATCTTGGATTTTCTAGATGGTTCAATCAATAAAACAAAGAACTTGAGATGGCAAATATGAGAAAAGTATAGTAAAACAAGCACCAAAGTTTTCTGAGTCAATAAGACCATGATTTGATGAAGAAGATTTCGTGCTACTTTAAAAGAACTTTTTTTCATTACATCTTGGAACAGTCCAAAAATGAAAGATTTATGGTCAGTCTAGTGCTGTGAGAGTACCCTAGTATTTGTTTTCTGTTTAGCGAATTCGACAGGTTTATTCATCAATTGAGAAAGTACTTCACATGAAACTGTTGCACTTTTATAATGCCCACAGTTCTCTCACTGTCTGATGGACTGTGGCAATGTGTATCTGACAGGTTTTTATGATTGATAAAGATAATCTTGATGTAGCTGGGAGAGAAAAAAAAAAAGAATCAGGAAAATTACTTAAATTGTCTTTGAGACAGACTGAAATACAAGTTTTTGAAAAGTAAAATTCCAAACCATATCCTATCTGTAGATAATAATAATAATGTCCTTTATTTAAACAGGATAGCACAATTAGTTTAAAACTAGTTTACATTGTGTGTAGATTTCATGTCTATAGCTGAAACTATGATTCCTCAGAATAAGGGAATTGAAAATAAAAGAAATATTTTGTTCCGTGGGTCATCATCTTTAATGGAATAAAATGTTACTATGAGGATTGGACATTTTTGTCAGGAAGGACGAGCCTTAAAATGCCTCATTGGAAATGAGGCAGTTTACAGAAAACACAGAATTGAGTACTTAAAACTTGACATCACTTGCCTAGTCTGTTGATCTGGAGACAGGTGAAATTTACATGGCTCGACTTTGAAGTCTTTAACTTCAGTTTAGTTTTGTAATGCCACTATGATGTAACAAGCTATCCTTGATTTTCCACCAAATTCTTTGAAAATCAGTTTGTAGGGATAAATTATTATTGGAAGAAAACTTCTAGGGTGATTTTTTTAATGGCAAAAGCCAAACTCTGTGCTTACAATAACTTAAAAGTCCTTGCTAATTCCATATAGAAAAATGCAAACCACACACTAGGATCAAACTAAAAATCCCCAGTGAGTGCTAAGATGATCACACTGAGCGGATGAGATTTTTAACTGGAGAATATGGTCATTCATCGTCATTGTCATTACACATAATGTTGTCCTCATCATTGCTATAAAAACGGCATCATTGATGACTTTATCTTAATTAATTTACTACAATTTTATTTTATTGCAGATGGTTATAGATTTTTCATAATTTTAAAAAAAAATTCCCACACTCTTCTGTGATGCGGCTGACAGTTGTGGGAGTATTAATCACACAGACTTAATCTGTATTTACTGTGGTTAGATTCCATTTGTAAGAGTGGTGAAGGTAACCATATCTACATTAAAATACAAAACAAAAGTTGACACTTGTATTCTACGATGGATGTTTCCTGTGTGTCTGAAGAATTGACATGTATTTGATCTTCTGGCTATGGCACTAAGCACAGATTATCTGTCCATCCATTTTTAAGACAGATATTGTAGAATTGGACTCTGTGAAAATCCCAACATTAAGATTTTGATTTAGTCTTGTCAAACAAAGAAGCGACAATTTGATGGTATTTTCTGTTGTCGATTATCCTCAGTGTGGAAGGAACTAGGGGTTTACGTCTGGAGTTTTTTTTTTTATTTCGAGAAAGCTTGAAGAAAAGACATTTTGCAATTTGCTGATAAACTGAATCCATTTTGTGTTTTGTTTGTGTAGCAGTGGAAATGTTTTAATGATAAACCTAATCAATTGAAATGACCAAAGGTTGAGCTTAATCATATCAAGAGCACACTTCCTGTCCATATGGTCATTGTAAGATGTAGGAGAAAACAATTTCTATTCATTGAAAAAAAATATTTTTGTAAGGATTGTGTAAAGGAATATATTAAAAGAAACTGGTTTTACAAGCCAAGAAAGAAGAGAATTTACATAAATGTGACATAAATTTTTCAGAGCTGAGGAAGAAAAGTGCTTTGGACGGCCAGACTCCATGTTGTCCAATCTGCGGACTCACTTTGAGGGGTGGAGAGGTGGATACTCACTTTGCTTTGGAGGTTGACCGACTGGAGAAGATTGTTAGGTATTGACAGGAAATAATTTTAATTTTATAAATGATCAGATGTACACAGGGTTTACTAATACAAAACACAAGTACCACTGGCCACATACACAGAGGTTAAAGTTTAAGCTTTATTTTACGACGATTAACAAGTTCTGTAACTTACATGTATATTAATGCTTCTCGTTGGCTCTGATATTTCGGTGAATGGGTCATTGATATGGGAGGAAACCAGAGTATCCGGAGAAAACCCACACGTCCGAATGGGCGGCCACAATACCCTCTCACAACCGCCTCCGATCCTGGGGATCAAACTCGGGGTCACAGTGGTGAGAAGCGAGTGCGTTAACTACAGTGTACTACACTACCCGGATGCACATAGCTAAATCACTAGAAACACAAATACCAGTGGCCAGACATACACGGAACTAATTCATTAGTACGAAACACAAGTACTAGACTTACATGAAGCAAAATTTCTGATGAGAAAAAATATAACAGTGACCAGCCATACACAGGGTTGGAAATTACAGCCTGACCAAACGTCCTAGATAGGTGGTCTATTTCTCTGGCAGGTGGGGGTTGGAACTTCATATGATAGCTCAGTGATCAGGCTAAAGTTAACAGCCATTAACTTCATAAGTCAATTCATTCCTGTAAAATAATGGAACATCACAAAACTGAAAATCAGGACTAGCAGAATTTTACCTGGCAGGGCTGGCAACTCTTGAGGGTAGCCACTGCCAGTCCTGTGTCTGGCTTACAATTTCATTGCAGCGTTTCCAACCCTGACTAATGGAAAACAAGTACTAGTGGTCAGACTTACACAGAGCTAAATTACTAAATGGAAACACAAGTACCAGTGGTCAGACTAACATATTGTAGGTCTTATGTAGTCCTGATTTTCTACTGGAGTGAAATGTCAAATGTTTCAGATTATTTAAGCTCGATTACATTTAGTGAAGATTTCTGAAGTTAATGTAAGTCAGAAATAAAATAAATTAATGTATTGAAAACTCTACAGTGCAATCAATTACTTCAATCCACTCAAATTTGAAATCTGCCCTTTTGTACAAGATTATTTTATTTACCAAGACAGAATTTAGGAGTCAGGATTAAAGAAATGTTTAACTACTAGAAGAAAATATCTTTATGGGTTCTAATATAGAGGAAAATGTGTATTGGTAATTGACTAAAACATAGTATTTCAGTTAGTCACTAAATCACTTCAAAGCAATTATCCAGAGCACTGTTTTATAATTATCATTTTTTTTCTTCACTAACTATGTTTTGCATGGGCACTAACTTTGTTAGGCCATGGCTTAATCACAACCTCCCCAAGACTATCACATTTGTCGACTCCCACAGAAATGGACTCCATTTCAAATGTGTCTTCTTCCGGGTAATTTGTTGATGGATGCTGAATGGGTAGTTTGGAGATGACAGACTTGAGTAATTGTCAGTTGATCCAAATTGAGTTATGTTTACAAATGCTGACAAACAAACTTCTGTCACTGCACAAGGCAAGGGCAGAAGTAATTCTGGGTTGTCAGACTGATGGATTGTCCCTCCAATCAAATTAGTCTGCAACAGATTACTCAGCCAATCAAATTAATCCTTTCAAAGTACTGTTCAGTGCATCAAATTTCACTGCAGTCTTTTTGAATATTTTCCAAATCTGACTGTAAAGACCATTGTTTCTTGTATTTACAGGAGTGGCAGAAGATCAAGGGACACAACTCCTCAGTGCAGAAAGGTAATCATTGGATCTCAAATTTGGGTTTTCTATGAAATTGGGCTAATGTGGTAGACAAAGTAATCAATTATTTATCATAAAATTTATTTATCACCACTTTTTGCCAGGGAAAAAAATAGTGCATGAACATTATAGTTTTTCCATATATTTCTTGTAGTATTTTATATACCAAGGTCTCCATTTCAAAGACATTTTATTTTTGTAATATTAAGGAAGTATTGAATTGCACACTCAAGCTAGAATATCAAAGAAAAAATTATAGAATATAAAAAGAGCTCTTCCTTTGTCAAGTATGTAGCAACTTCTTCCCATCTGACTAGATGTGTTGGTAACCTTGGCACCGTGTGAGGCTTCAAACCAAGGAATTAAATTGCAGTCATTTTGCAGACAAGCTGCTAATCCCTCTAAACTAAAATGCTACATAATGATGAAGGGTATGAGAAGTTAGCTGTTGAAGACTTAAATTGAATAGTTGTTCTATATCAAATAGCCAAATTAAGCATAGTTTATAGGGATTTCATTGGAAAATAAATGCAGAGGAACTCCTAATTATAGTGTTGAATATCTATAGCAGTTTTTATTTTCTTTGATTTTGAATAAACTGGAGACTTGTTGCATTCATGTGTTCTATAGTCCATTCATTCTGTTCACAATTTTTAATCCCAGTCATGAGATATCAAAAACTATTGTCAAGACTTGTTGAATCTGACATTGGAACCTGGATTAGACTGTTGTAAATTTCCGAAAATTTAAGCTTGATGCTTGTAAAATTAGTCATCGAATTCGGTAATCAGAGTCTCCTATGGTCATTATAAAATCAAGCTTCTCCAAAACACGCCAAGATAATTGTTAGATAATAGTTTCTGTGTTAGCTGTAGTACGTATGTTGAAATTGCATCTTTATGGATGAGGAGGTGTGGCCAGACAATGATTGATAGACAGGTAGAGTTACCCAGTGTGCACCAATCCATCATTGTGTAAAAGTCCAGGATCCATGCGAGCGTCCCTGAAGATGCTCTTCAGGGTATAGAGTGAGAAAAAGACTGATTGAATTTCCTGTTAACCTTGTCATGACAGTAGGAAGGAAAACCTATGTGGATCAAGTGACAATGATGCTTATAACATTAGTCATAGCAAAAATATTCTGATAACTTGACAAAGATCTGTCTGATGTAGGAGAAATAGAATTATTTCCGGAATGGCTTCTTGGAGTGTGATATAGGACTTGGTGTTAAAGAAAAGACAGAAACATTATGTACGCCTACTGTATCAAATCAAATTATATGACAGATAGATATGTTTATCCCTGGTCTTCTCCTGCGTTTCTTAGATAAAGATATCTGTTATCTTGTTTTCCAGACATTAACCTCTCCTTTGGCCCAGAAGCAGAGGAAGGACTCCCCCTCCATTGAGGCAGCCTCCCAGTCCCGATATGATGTAAGCTAAACACTGAACTAGAATTGTACGAGTGTAACCAGTCTCGATATGATGTAAGCTAAACACTGAACTAGAAATGTATATGTGTAACCACAGTCTGGATGTGATGTAAGCTAAACACTGAACTAGAAATGTACAAGTGTAACCAGTCCCGATAAGATGTAAGCTAAATACTGAACTAGAAATGTACAAGTGTAACCAGTCCCGATAAGATGTAAGCTAAATACTGAACTAGAAATGTACAAGTGTAACCAGTCCCGATAAGATGTAAGCTAAATACTGAACTAGAAATGTATATGTGTAACCACAGTCTGGATGTGATGTAAGCTAAACACTGAACTAGAAATGTACAAGTGTAACCAGTCCCGATAAGATGTAAGCTAAATACTGAACTAGAAATGTACAAGTGTAACCAGTCCCGATAAGATGTAAGCTAAATACTGAACTAGAAATGTACAAGTGTAACCAGTCCCGATAAGATGTAAGCTAAATACTGAACTAGAAATGTACAAGTGTAACCAGTCTCGATAAGATGTAAGCTAAATACTGAACTAGAAATGTACAAGTGTAACCAGTCCCGATAAGATGTAAGCTAAATACTGAACTAGAAATGTACAAGTGTAACCAGTCCCGATAAGATGTAAGCTAAATACTGAACTAGAAATGTACAAGTGTAACCAGTCTCGATAAGATGTAAGCTAAACACTGAACTAGAAATGTACAAGTGTAACCAGTCCCGATAAGATGTAAGCTAAACACTGAACTAGAAATGTACAAGTGTAACCAGTCCCGATAAGATGTAAGCTAAACACTGAACTAGAAATGTACAAGTGTAACCAGTCCAGATAAGATGTAAGCTAAACACTGAACTAGAAATGTATATGTGTAACCACAGTCTGGATGTGATGTAAGCTAAACACTGAACTAGAAATGTACAAGTGTAACCAGTCCAGATAAGATGTAAGCTAAACACTGAACTAGAAATGTATATGTGTAACCACAGTCTGGATGTGATGTAAGCTAAACACTGAACTAGAAATGTACAAGTGTAACCAGTCCCGATAAGATGTAAGCTAAATACTGAACTAGAAATGTACAAGTGTAACCAGTCCCGATAAGATGTAAGCTAAACACTGAACTAGAAATGTACAAGTGTAACCACAGTCTGGATGTGATGTAAGCTAAACACTGAACTAGAAATGTACAAGTGTAACCACAGTCTGGATGTGATGTAAGCTAAACACTGAACTAGAAATGTATATGTGTAACCACAGTCTGGATGTGATGTAAGCTAAACACTGAACTAGAAATGTACAAGTGTAACCAGTCCCGATAAGATGTAAGCTAAACACTGAACTAGAAATGTACAAGTGTAACCAGTCCCGATAAGATGTAAGCTAAATACTGAACTAGAAATGTACAAGTGTAACCAGTCCCGATAAGATGTAAGCTAAACACTGAACTAGAAATGTACAAGTGTAACCAGTCTCGATAAGATGTAAGCTAAATACTGAACTAGAAATGTACAAGTGTAACCAGTCCCGATAAGATGTAAGCTAAATACTGAACTAGAAATGTACAAGTGTAACCAGTCCCGATAAGATGTAAGCTAAATACTGAACTAGAAATGTACAAGTGTAACCAGTCCCGATAAGATGTAAGCTAAATACTGAACTAGAAATGTATATGTGTAACCACAGTCTGGATGTGATGTAAGCTAAACACTGAACTAGAAATGTACAAGTGTAACCAGTCCCGATAAGATGTAAGCTAAATACTGAACTAGAAATGTACAAGTGTAACCAGTCCCGATAAGATGTAAGCTAAATACTGAACTAGAAATGTACAAGTGTAACCAGTCTCGATAAGATGTAAGCTAAATACTGAACTAGAAATGTACAAGTGTAACCAGTCCCGATAAGATGTAAGCTAAATACTGAACTAGAAATGTACAAGTGTAACCAGTCCCGATAAGATGTAAGCTAAATACTGAACTAGAAATGTACAAGTGTAACCAGTCTCGATAAGATGTAAGCTAAACACTGAACTAGAAATGTACAAGTGTAACCAGTCCCGATAAGATGTAAGCTAAACACTGAACTAGAAATGTACAAGTGTAACCAGTCCCGATAAGATGTAAGCTAAACACTGAACTAGAAATGTACAAGTGTAACCAGTCCAGATAAGATGTAAGCTAAACACTGAACTAGAAATGTATATGTGTAACCACAGTCTGGATGTGATGTAAGCTAAACACTGAACTAGAAATGTACAAGTGTAACCAGTCCAGATAAGATGTAAGCTAAACACTGAACTAGAAATGTATATGTGTAACCACAGTCTGGATGTGATGTAAGCTAAACACTGAACTAGAAATGTACAAGTGTAACCAGTCCTGATAAGATGTAAGCTAAATACTGAACTAGAAATGTACAAGTGTAACCAGTCCCGATAAGATGTAAGCTAAACACTGAACTAGAAATGTACAAGTGTAACCACAGTCTGGATGTGATGTAAGCTAAACACTGAACTAGAAATGTACAAGTGTAACCACAGTCTGGATGTGATGTAAGCTAAACACTGAACTAGAAATGTATATGTGTAACCACAGTCTGGATGTGATGTAAGCTAAACACTGAACTAGAAATGTACAAGTGTAACCAGTCCCGATAAGATGTAAGCTAAACACTGAACTAGAAATGTACAAGTGTAACCAGTCCCGATAAGATGTAAGCTAAATACTGAACTAGAAATGTACAAGTGTAACCAGTCCCGATAAGATGTAAGCTAAACACTGAACTAGAAATGTACAAGTGTAACCAGTCTCGATAAGATGTAAGCTAAATACTGAACTAGAAATGTACAAGTGTAACCAGTCCCGATAAGATGTAAGCTAAATACTGAACTAGAAATGTACAAGTGTAACCAGTCCCGATAAGATGTAAGCTAAACACTGAACTAGAAATGTATATGTGTAACCACAGTCTGGATGTGATGTAAGCTAAACACTGAACTAGAAATGTACAAGTGTAACCAGTCCCGATAAGATGTAAGCTAAACACTGAACTAGAAATGTACAAGTGTAACCACAGTCTGGATAAGATGTAAGCTAAACACTGAACTAGAAATGTACAAGTGTAACCAGTCCCGATAAGATGTAAGCTAAACACTGAACTAGAAATGTACAAGTGTAACCAGTCCCGATAAGATGTAAGCTAAACACTGAACTAGAAATGTATATGTGTAACCACAGTCTGGATGTGATGTAAGCTAAACACTGAACTAGAAATGTACAAGTGTAACCAGTCCCGATAAGATGTAAGCTAAACACTGAACTAGAAATGTATATGTGTAACCACAGTCTGGATGTGATGTAAGCTAAACACTGAACTAGAAATAGTATCTATAAAAGTAGTCCATCTATCTGTCTATTTGGAGTTAAAATTTGCAGTTCTTTGATACCTTTCAGAGTGGAACACTGCAATGTAAACATAACAACAGCTAAACATACCAACAGCCAAGGAACAAATAAAAACCTAGACAGCAGCCAGCATAATTACTTATTCTCTGTTATTGAACTTTGATTTTCAGCTTTCAGATTTTCTGATCAAACTTGATCATCGTAAATGTTCACATTTTTCATTTCTTCTCTTAAATCACTCTGCCAATTTTAACCAAGTTTGGCACAAAGTAGTTTAAGGCAAAAGGGAGTCATGCATGTTCAAAAGATGATGTGCTCCTACCAAAGGGCAAATAATTGGAAAATAGTGAAAATATGATAGGGTGTTTTAAAAAATCACCTCAAGAATCACTGGACTAGAAGAATTATAACTTGTATAGAAGCTTTTTTATATAATGAGGATTCAAGTTTGTCTGGAAATAGGGCAGGGTCATAATGGAGTTCAAGGTTTTACATAGGAATGTAAAGGGAAACTTTTTCAATGAAACCAGTTACAATTTGTCAGCTTGATATGCATCCTCCTCCTGCAGTGTATGTCCAATTTTGTTCAAATCATGAACCTTGGGGCCATACAAGGGGGTCAGCAAGTGAAATATAGGCTATATAACAAATGATTTTCTCAAAAAGCACTGTGGTAAAATCTGTCAAATTGATATGAAAGCATCGTCCTATAATGTAGATTCAAGTTTCTCAACATCACCGTGGGGGCACAAAAGGAGCATACAGTTTTATATTGGAATGGGGTGGTGGTGATTAAAACCTCCTGAGAAGTCAACATTGATACATTGTGTCATATGCATACGTAAATATTCTTTAAAGCAGGTACAAGTTTGTAAGAAATCAGGATGCTCAGGATCAAACTGGTTACAAAGGAGTTCTACAAAAAATTAATAAACACCATTTTATTAAAAACTACAAGGTTAAAAACATCAAATTGATATAAAAGTATCCTCTTGTAGCTTAGATTCAAGCTATTCACAATGTAACCCCTGTGGATCATCCAATGGGTTGGTTGTTAGATTGTACAGAGAATTTTTAGCCGAGTTGCAACGAAGTTGAACTCGGCTATTGGTTTGGTGATGCGGGCGGGCTGGCGTCAACAATTGGTTTCCGGATGATAACTCGAAAAGTTTACAATCTAATCAAATGAAACTTTGATATATTGTTGGGTACCAGGTAAGGAAGACCCCTATTAATTTTGGAGAAAAATGGTCAAAGGTCAAGGTCACAGTGACCGAAAATAGAATGAAAATTTCAGAAAAATTTGGTTTTCGGATGATAACTCAGAAAATTTAAATCCGAATCAAATGATACTTATAGATATTGTTATGTACCAGGTAAGGAAGACCTCTATTGATTTGGGAGAAAATAGGTCAAAGGTCAAGGTCACAGTGACCGAAAATAGATTTAAATTTTCAAAACATTTTGGTTTTAGGAGGATAACTTGAAATTTTTTAATTTGAATCAAATGAAATTTGGATATATTGTTGGATACCAGCAAAGCAAGGCCCCTATTGATTTTGGAGAGAAAAAGGTCAAAGGTCAAGGTCACAGTGACTGAAAATAGTTTGAAAACTTCAGACAAATATGGTTTCTGGACAGTAACTCGAAAAGTTTAAAACTGAATCAAATGAAACTTGGTTATATTGTTGGATAGCAGGTTAGGAAGACACCCCCCCCCCCTATTGATTTTGGAGAAAAAAGGTCAAGGTCACAGTCCTGAAAAAAGATTGAAAATTTTAGAAATATCTGGATCTGCATGATAACTCTAAAAGTTTAAATCCAAATATTCACAATTATAAATATGCCACATCATTCCTGACTTTACAATGTATCCCATGCAACTCGGCTCATGCACTCCTGGGTGCATATATTGCTTTTTTTTTAAAAAATCTTCTGATAATAATAGATAATAATGAATCTATTATTAGTGCAGTTTTTCAGTTGGTTAATATGAAAACATCTTTATGCAGAGTAGATTCAAATTCATTCAAACTATGTCCCTCTGGGTCTTGGGCATGGCAACAATATAGAGGTTTAATGTTTTCCTTAGATGTACTCAGGAATTTAAAACAAAATCTTCCTTTCAAGAATCTCAAGGATACAGTTAGTTTAATTTCAAATTACGGAAATGTCTTCGAGTGGTGTACATTAAATTTTCTTTACTCCACAACCCTGGAGCCAAAGTAGGGGTTACACTCTGGTGTCCTAAACTGTTAAGATAAGATTACTCGGACGAGCATTGTGGCCCACAGTCCACTTGTTATTTTTTTTAAAAAGACATAGTATTGATGTATTCGTCTTTTACTCTTTCCAAATTTATTAAAATACTTTACGTGAAATGCATGTATTGTAACTTTAAAGTGCATATTTTAGTGTTAAAACTTTAAAACCACTATTGAAATAAATAATTTTAAATGCATTTTAATTATAAGCATAGTTACTGTTGAAAAGGTTGAATGCTGTGTAAAATCCATTTCAAATCAACCTCCATTGATCATAAATTGAATTCATCAGTTATTGATATTTTAGTATTGAGTTGAACTTCATGCATCTTGCTCATCTCTATCACATACAAAGAGAAAGCCCGAGTCAAAATGGGTTTATATATTTATAGGGTGTTTAGTCTGCACCTATAATCAGCTGATGATTATAGTGTGCGAAAACTAGACCTGTTCATAATCAATGTACTTCGTAATAATGAAATCAATAAAAAGAAATTTGGGACTGATTTAAAAAGGTATGTGCAAAAGACGAACTGAGAAATATGTATTGAAAATTGAGAAAGTTCAGAGCTTAATTGCTCGTTTTGCAGTCATTGATTTGAGTTGTTGTGTACTGAATAAACATTCTTGCTTATAAGGGCGATTGTAATTTTCAAATTTTTTCCACAAAAGATTTTCCTTTGTTGCATATTGTAAAGAGAGCAATGAATTATAGAAAGGGGAGGGCTGGAGTATCATGGAAAAACTTAATATAAGATGTTTGAAATGAAGTGTTGTGAATTATTTATTTCTATGTGAATTTGCCTCTCTGTTGAGGGCAGGTTACGGTTAAATCCTATTATTAAAGGGGTATAATTAAACGATAATCAATCATGTATTGGCAAGCACAGCCCCTTGCATTCAAACAAACTTTTTCATCAATTATTGTAATTTTACCACTTTTAAGACTCTGGGTGTATAATACATCCCTCATGATACTAATTAACAAAAGCACCCTATTTTACTTTGCAAACACAATTTCTACTGTTCAGACTGGCAGTTGATTGAAAGTTTTATTGACACAACTGTGAAACAAGTTTGCAGTTACAAAGTGCCTGCACCCAATCCCAGTCAGCAGAATTCAAAGCAAATCAAAAGACCAAACAAAGTGAAAACTTCACTCTGAGAAGTTAAGCATGTGACAAACACAAAGACATGTCAGTTTGTAAGAAGAGAGATGAACTAGCAAGAGGGAGGACAAATTATCAAACCAGGGTTGTAAAGTCTTTTGAAGTCCCTGTGTGAGAGCACATTGTTTTACAGATTCTTTAGTTCCATTGAAAGTCTGAAATCCCTCTAACAAGTCAGCTTCCAGCTAATGGAGGAATAATGATGTAGATAATGTGTCCAGTCAGGGAGATATCCCCAGTCCATTGTTAGGGCATTATAACACCTTATGGACCCCTTATCAGGGCGGTATGGCCAAATGTTTGACTTCAATAAGTAACTCACACACTGATCAAGCATAGCTCCTCTAAGCTGTCTCTGTCCTGATGCATTATTGGATTAAAGGATTTGCTTTCCTATATTGTCAAACATAGTTGGTCAAATATTTATGATTGATATAGATACAAGCTGTTACATTGATAAGAAAGTCATTTAATACTGGTAGCCCCTTTGCAAGAAGTTACTCACTAAGTATTTTTATCTGATTCAATCTTTTCAGTTTTATTTCTTAACCTGTAAATGAAAATTAAGAGTCAGATATTAATATTTTTGATGTATTTTAGGAAAATTGCTTGTTTACTTATGTTCACTGTTAATTTTCCTATTGTTGGGTACCTCTTGGTTTCTGATGATATTTTCCTATTGGTAGGTATCTCTTGGTTTCTGATGATATTTTCCTATTGCTGGGTATCTCTTGGTTTGTGATGATATTTTCCTATTGCTGGGTATCTCTTGGTTTGTGATGATATTTTCCTATTGCTGGGTATCTCTTGGTTTGTGATGATATTTTCCTATTGCTGGGTATCTATTGGTTTCTGATGATATTTTCCTATTGTTGGGTATTTATTGGTTTCTGATATTCCTATTGCTGGGTATCTATTGGTTTGTGATGATATTTTCCTATTGTTGGGTATCTCTTGGTTTGTGATGATATTTTCCTATTGCTGGGTATCTCTTGGTTTGTGATGATATTTTCCTATTGCTGGGTATCTATTGGTTTCTGATGATATTTTCCTATTGCTGGGTATCTCTTGGTTTGTGATGATATTTTCCTATTGCTGGGTATCTCTTGGTTTCTTCTGATATTTTCCTATTGTTGGGTATCTCTTGGTTTGTGATGATATTTTCCTATTGCTGGGTATCTCTTGGTTTGTGATGATATTTTCCTATTGCTGGGTATCTCTTGGTTTCTGATGATATTTCCTCATTATTCCCCCTAGTTGTTGCCATTTTGCATTCATTATTTAAATTTCTGTGCATTAGTCATCTCTGTCAGGTACTTTTCAATTTTTTTTTTTTTACCCCATCATAAAAATGCTTTGACAGATTATCCTTAGTTTGGAACCTGAGAATGATGACCACATAAAAAACTATGCAAAATATTGCAAAGTCCAATATTTCATTTGAAGATTCCTTTTCAAGAAGATTTCGAGGGGTAATGATCTTGTTAAATTTCCAGAGAATGATTAATACTGCCATCAGTTTTTTGTACCAAACACCTTTTCTGTCCACAGTTGTTTTGTTTCCTTAACATGGCTGCATCATAATTACGTTTTTAGCATGGTGACACTTGTCAGACAAGAGATTTTTTTCTGCTAGTGCAATCCTTATCTCTTTAGAAGTTTTTAATTTGAATATCAGGGAGCCAGCATTTTGACAGGTATATAGATCACCTTGTGTTGGAACTTTTTGTCCACATTCAACCAGATACTCCTGTGTTTTTCTCAGCCGTGGCCAATTATCTGGCGGCAGCAGATGACGTACCTGGTAGGGAGAGATGGAGGGAAATTTGAGGACACCCCACACCTCGGACGATCACCCATGGCCAATTTGGTTCACATCACAGTGTCTCCATTGTTGATCTGTTTAGTATTAGATATCTAGCCTCTGATACCGTTTGGCTGTCAATTTGTGTGTTTTATCCCAAGTTGTAAAGGGATGCTTTTGAAAGTCGGATAGAAAAGCCCAGTAGATGTTTTTGATATTATTGTTCCCATGTCATTACACCTGAGATGTGTCAGTTGATTAGTGAAATATCCAGTTAGTGTGTTAGCTTTAGGGGGGGACCTTCAAACGATAGATTATTTTTTGTGGATAAAATTTGACAAATAACTGAGTCTTTATCGGCAAAAATATTGTCTTCTGATTATTTCTCAAACACAGGATTAGCTTCGTTTTGTTTTCTTATTTTCTGGTGTGCATAAATCAGAGAAATCCGCCTTGAAATCGTATAACCTTTGATCTCGGTAGATTTCACAATAAACCCTGTTCATTGTTAGATGATTTTTTTGTCCATACAGTTGAAAAAGATTTTTATGCTGATAATCTATCAATGATATCTTTTTCAAATCGTTGAAATGGAGACAGTCACTGCTGATCGAATATTTCTGCCTCATTGCAAAAAATAGCTGTCTTTCATTCAGAGTTAATTGCCGGAACAAATCATTATTGTGAAAGGTGTCGGGCCATCTCATGCTAACGACGTACACTCTGTACTTTTCTGTTTTTATTTCAGACATACATGCGAATCAAGTGTAATCGCCAGTCAAGACTTAGTGGTGAGTTACCAAATTCCTGAAGGTTTTTTTTAACCAAAGAGGGTGTGTCCTAGATTGATTTAATGTCTTTGCAGTGACTTGACAGGCTGCCATATTTTAATGTACTGCATTGCACATTAAGCAACATTACATTCTAACTTCAAATACAGCATTAATCAGCAAATAAACTAGATCATAAAATTGAAACGCGAATACTTGCAATTTTTATCAAAATTAGTATAATTAATATTTTGAAGCTTGCATGTTTAAGCTGAGGTACCCTAATATCATTAATTATATGGACTCTGTAGAGACAAATGATCATTTGAAAAGTCCAATTGAATAAGAATTATACGAGTGTTTGATATTACAGCTCGGAGCAGGAACCGCAAGAAACGTCCGGACGAGACAATCTGTCCAGTGTGTAACGACAGGGTGGCGGGGTTGCCAGAGGAACTGAATGCTCACGTCGAAATTTGTCTGAAAAGAGTACGTATTTATGATGTATGTCTATGATCCAATCAATGGAAAAGAGATTTCTACAGTGAAGAGTATTAGGAGTGTAATGCTACATGTCACAGATGTAGCATGGTAAAAGAGTTTTTGTCCTGGTGCTGTGTATGTGTCAGAAAATCTCATTGTTTTCTGTAGAGATAAAACCCAGGCTGGTTCACACAGGGTGAAATTAACATGGATTAACTGAACATGGATTAACTTCACCCACAATATCTAACTTGCATTGCATTCATGCTGCAATTCTGTAGTGGGATAAAATTGAATTGAAAAAATAAACCTACATGTTATTGGACTATAAAGATCTTTGATTATTCTGTATTCATCAAGTAAAGTTTAGGGTCATGAAATATATTTTCCAAAGCATTTACATTGCATAAGCAACCTGCACAATTTTGCTCAAAAGTCATGGATGTTACATGTAGTTCAGATTTTGGAAAGTTTCCACTTGTAGATGGTTAACAACAAATAGCCTTCAGTAAAGCCACTGGCATTTATATTTTAAAGTGTATTAATTTGTGAGGAAATGCACATTTCTGATGATATTAATTTCGATAATTGTATTACTTAAAGATTAATTGTATCACTTAATACATTCTTATAACCTGAAACCATGTTTCATTTGGAATTGAAAAAATAAAATGATAAAGTATTATACAATTAGAATTATTAGTGATTCAACCTAATCCTCAATAATTTTACTACAGCCCAAAATTTTAAAGGGGAAAAATTTGTCTCAGAAGAAAATGATATCAGGCTGAAATTTTCAAATGCACTTTCAAATTGCAGCTATTGAATATTGGTGTTGTGAAGGTTTTTAAATGGCTCAGGGATTGAATGGAGAACCTGTGAATTGTTGTACCAATAGGTGATACACATATCCTTATACTATATGTTAGAAAATTTTGATGTATCATTTTAAAGTAATTCCACCCTTGTGTGATGTCACAAGAATTTGCACAATCATTGATTTATTTAGATTTATGATAGAAACACATTTTGTTGGAATCTTTTCAGATAATTGTTGTAAAAGATCTTGTTAAACATAGAATGTTTTAAAAGTTTTTAGTTATATATGTATAATCAGTGAATATTGAATCCAAGGGCAATAACTCTGTTTTCATTGATTTCTTTATCAAGTCTATTATGCAATAGATTTCCTTTATTTTTCACGGATATTTTGTATATTTTTGTGTAAAAAAAAAACGTTTCATGAAATTGTTATGAATACTATTACATGTATATTGTTATAATTAGTTTGGGGATAATTTTGATAATGCTGTTAAGGAAAAATGCAATTTTCTGACATTGCTATATTATTCTGTTTATATGCATGTCTCATATCTTAAAAAGTGTGATGACCTATATATTTTATTTGATACTTTATTAGTTTTAACTCTAATCAATGGAAATAAATACACTTTCTATACTTTTATCAGATAATAATGCGAGTATGGAGCTATCTTAAATGTGAAGTGGACTCATAACTTAACATGTATTTTGTTGAGTATATTTCAATTTTGTAATACTTGTGTGTGGGTTAACAAAATATGATTAAAGAATCTGAAAATTTTAAGTCAAAATTCAATTGCACTTAACCCACTTTTCACTTACATTGCACTTAATCCAGGTATAATTTGATCCGCTTTATGCCCAAAGCAGGTCAACTTAACCAACATCGGCATTAGATAAAGATAACCAAGTGTGAATGCATAGTGAGTTAAGCTAGGTTAAATGTGATGTGAACTGGCCCTTATTATCTATAAATGAATCTTCATGTTAATCTTTCTGCTCTACACATAAGGGAAGGATAAAATTCTTAATGTTGAAATCCCAAGTCTATCAAGCTTTCACCTTTCATTATTCAGAAAACCGAGGAAGATGAACCGGTAGATGTGGAAGGAGATGAGCAGTGTGAGGAATACACATGGGCAGGACAAACTCGAATAAGGGCCACCACTCTGTTACAAGGAGGCCTAGGAGGTAGGCTCAGATGTTTACAGGTCAAGGAAAAATTATGATTCAAATTGTCAAGCTTAAGAAATATGAATTGAGAAAATGTGGATGTTTGTGTGTACATGTGTGTGTGTGGACATGTGTGTGTGTGTGTGTACATGTGTCTGTGACTTTGTATACCATACATGCCAACTTTTAAAAATCCCCATGGGGGATTTTGCGCGCGACGACCTTTTTTCAAAGCTCAAAATTCACGACATTTTAGCATGAAAATAAATATTTGTCCTTTCAAATAAAATATCAATCAAATCATTGTTAATGTATCATATATTAACACAACATCAAATGTGTTTGACCATTAACTATATAAAAAAAACTTTGAAAGATATACATTAACATTTTATTAAAATCATCTATTCAGCAAAAAATCTTCTCCAACAAGTCACATACATAATATCAAATAATATTTAAGGTTGCATCCTTTTACACCATACAATAAACATTGGCCGGTCTATATATCAAAATTTAAATTAAAGCACATGCATTTAGGTACGACTGCAAAGGCGATCTTGCTTGTCTGTAAACATGGGCTTGCAGAGACTGGTGGAATAATCTGCATTGCAACCAAAAAAGGAGTGATCTGCCCTGCTATGAAGTTTGCGAACAAAACCTTTGCACCCATGACATCTGAAATAATTACCAGGGGAAAAAAAAAAACACATCAAAATATTCCGTTTTACTTGTAAATTAAGGCTACTTGCTAAATAAAAAATTCAGTACAGACTTGTGCGAATTACGCATCACAAAGTATATTTAATGAATACTACACTATATAGACTATATAATACATCGCTATAGACGGATAGATTTGGATAGCCTATATTATTATAGTTGGAAAAAATATATACTTGACGTACCTTATTGCAAATTTTGGATGCTGTCAGCGAGAGGCGGAATGTCCGAGTGTTTGGTGGTGACACTATCATCGTTGTCATTCACGTTTGTGTAAAGGATAGGTCAATTTGAAATCCGTCTTCCCGATTAATTACTATCAAAACATGCTTCGTACTGTCCAATAAACACCCCGACACAGGCAGACCAACCCGACACCATGCGTCACAGGTAAACAGCAATGGCTGACTATTGACCCGATTTCTGATTGGCCTGTTCAGAAATGACGCGGGATTTCCAATTCTGGTCACGAGATTTCACGATTATCCCGCTTTCAAACTCGTTTTCAATCGTGAAATCGGAAATTTTGGTCGGAAAAAATTTCAAATCGGGATTTTAGGGTAATTTTGCTTTCCCGATCGGGAAAGCGGGACCGGAGGGTAAAATCGGGAAGATCCCGCCTAAATCGGGAAAGTTGGCATGTATGTGTATACGTGTGTGTGTACTTGTGTTTGTTACTGTGTACATGTCATGATGTGTGTGTGACTTCGTGTACATTTGTGTGTGTATGTGTTTATGTACATGTGTTTGTGACTGTACATGTGTTTGTGACTTTGTGTACATGTGTTTGTGACTGTACATGTGTTTGTGACTTTGTGTACATGTGTTTGTGACTGTACATGTGTTTGTGACTTTGTGTACATGTGTTTGTGACTTTGTGTACATGTGTGTGACTTCGTGTACATGTGTGTGTGTACATGTGTTTGTGTACTGAAGCTTGCTCTCTGTGGACAGGTTCTGGTTTCCAGACTTACAGTAGCAGGAGACACATTGAGGAGGACATTGATTTGGATGTGGATGGAGACGATTCTAAACAGTACGGGGAACCTCAGTATCCTGATCACAAAGCAATCATTATTACACATATACGATCCAAGATTATCTCCCTTTAGATAATAATCTTTGGAATAAACATGTAAAAGTTCACAGTTAGCATCATAAAGAAAACATATGGTAGATATGACAATGATTCAGTTATTTGCCTTAATGGGTTAGATACAGTGAGGCTGACATCATTCCTTGCACCTCGGAGGAACCTGATGAGGACAGAGAAAGGGCAGCCCTTCGAGGAGCCATTCTAGGGTAAGGATGGAAATGTTTTGCTCAAAAGCGTGATTTTATTGTGTATTTATCAATACAATCAAACCTTGTTATCACAAACTCGATGGGAGGGAGAAAAACTTCGAGATATCCAAGGATTCGAAATACCAAGGGTAAAATAGTTAACAAATAAGTGGTTGGGACTTCCAAATCACTTTGACATATCCATGGTATTCGAGATATCAGTGTTCAAGACACTGGAGTTCAACTGTATTTAGAATATTATTCTGTCTTTGTCTTTTTTTGTAGCTCATCGTCGTCTACAGTGACTGGAAATACCGGTAGGTTATTTGACTGTGGTGACTGATTATGAATTCCTAGGATTAAACATGGGAATACTGTAAACCAACTTCGAGATAAATTATTCCACAATTTACCTGTTATAAATTGGTTCACGGAGACTAAATATTCCACAATTTACCTGTTATAAATTGGTTCACGGAGACTAAATATTCCACAATTTACCTGTTATAAATTGGTTCACGGAGACTAACTATTCCACAATTTACCTGTAATAAATTGGTTCACGGAGACTAAATATTCCACAATTTACCTGTTATAAATTGGTTCACGGAGACTAAATATTCCACAATTTACCTGTTATGAATTGGTTCACGGAGACTAACTATTCCACAATTTACCGGTTATAAATTGGTTCACGGAGACTAAATATTCCACAATTTACCTGTTATAAATTGGTTCACGGAGACTAACTATTCCACAATTTACCTGTTATAAATTGGTTCACGGAGACTAACTATTCCACAATTTACCTGTTATAAATTGGTTCACGGAGACTAAATATTCCACAATTTACCTGTTATAAATTGGTTCACGGAGACTAAATATTCCACAATTTACCTGTTATAAATTGGTTCACGGAGACTAACTATTCCACAATTTACCTCTAATAAATTGATTCACGGAGACTAATTTTCACAATTAAGATAATCTTTAAGAAATATGAGAGACGTTAAAGAGCTGGTTTTTGGCAAGAAATATTCGCGACAAGGTTCTGGCCAACCTGTCAAAAATTTAGATAAAAGATGTTTTACAACATATGTATTTTCTTTGACATATCCATGGTATTCTGAAATCCTCCAACAGATTTGAAGTTATTCTAAGAAAGACTCCAATATTCTTGAGAGTTCAAACTAACATGGCCATTTCTTTTTCAGTCTCTCACGCAGACTCGGACAGTCCGGATGAGTTTGGAGCAGATCACTCTACAATGGACAGGTTAGTATCATAAAGACCTTGGGGGGGGGGGGGGGGGGGGGGACTTCTACAGTAATGGTAGAACAGTCACTCGTTTTCAGATCTACCGATTATTTACAAGCAATGTCACATAATGTAGGATTGAATGGGACGGTGGTATATTATTCAAATATGAGAGTTAGGTCACCTGGGTTACTCTGGAACGAATGAACCAATTTCATCCAAGTTTGGTATATATATAGCATCTATGGGTCAAAGGGAACAAAAATTGTGAATTTCATGAACCCTGCCTTCCTGGGATGTGGCCAAAACCATCAAAATGCTATGTAATGTTAAAAAATCTCCATTGCTGGACATCAAGCAGTTAAATTATTAGCATGAATATTATAAACAATGAGCCCTTTACCAAAACCGTGAAATTCATGACCCCTGGATTCAGGATTATAAAAAAAGCAGAGAGGTAACACAAATGATATACAAGGTAAATAAAAAGCCGCATAAAACTTAAAATATGAAAATTGATGAAATGTATTCAGTTTCTGTGACAAAACCATGTTATTAGTATTTACAATGAATTTTGCACCCTTTCTTGTTATTTGATATGAGAAATGGGGGTTTTGTCGTCTAACTTAAATTTTTGTATCACCTGCAAAACTTTGTGACACTTGGGGGTCACTTTGTCTGTCGTCTGTCACACCTAAACATTTTGATTCTTGAAAGTATGTTCCTTGTAAAAAACAGACTATAGGAAATCTTCGCTGGCAGAAAATAAACGTTGTGGGTGCTATCATTTGAATGGAGAAGTTGCTGATTGTTTTTATTTTAAAGCAATGCATAAGTAGTGATAGAAAGATATTTTCAACAGTCGAAAAACTTATTTGCAGTGAATAATAGTGTCACCAAGCAGAGGGGCTAAGCCCGTTTTGGGCCTAAACTCTGTGATATCATACCATAAATATAGAATATATGGTATCACAGAGTTCGGGCCCAGAACGGACTTAACCCCTGTGTCACCAAGGTGCACATCAGTTG
This sequence comes from Ostrea edulis, assembly GCF_947568905.1. Taxonomy (NCBI): domain Eukaryota; kingdom Metazoa; phylum Mollusca; class Bivalvia; order Ostreida; family Ostreidae; genus Ostrea; species Ostrea edulis. The sequence goes on from NC_079167.1 coordinate 72,316,829, forward strand.
CTAAAATGTTAAATGTGAATTTCCAAACATGAACTATGAAGGACTGCTCCGAGATTTGGTGAAGGCGTCAGTCCAAATATTCCAGCCAAGATTAGTTCCGCACCACCGATTGCATGATTTTTTTTCTAGACACTTTGATAACCTTGTGTAAACACACAGAACAGACAAGACAAATTAAACGAACAAATTTTAAATGCATCAAAGGATGAGTAAACCCCTGTTAAAAAGTATTGATGTGTTGTATCAATACGTACTGTAAAAGTCATGACATCGGTATTAATCAATATATCGATATAAATCAATATATTGGTATTAATCAATATATCGTATAAATCAATATATCAGTATTAATCAATATATCGGTATAAATCAATATATCGATATTAATCAATGTATCGGTATTAATCAATATATCGTATAAATCAATATATCGGTATTAATTAATATATTGGTATAAATCAATATATCGACATTAATCAATATATCAGTATTAATCAATATATCGGTATTAATCAATATATCAGTATTAATCAATATATCGGTATAAATCAATATATCGGTATTAATCAATATATCAGTATCAATACACAGTCCTAACTTTCACTAAACAGTAGAGGACATTTTCAAACATTTCAATTCAAGACAAAAGGAATCCCCTGGCTGTTGTTAGTTAACATACCAATTTAAAATAGTATTCAATTATTGTCTTTCATTTCAGTGATGAAACCTTTGGTGGATCTGCATCAGAAGTCATATCAGCTTTAAAGCTGAAGATTAAGGACCAGGAAAAAACCATGAAGAAGGATAAATCAAAATGCCTCATTTGTATGGTAGGGTACATTGTCAACTCTGCCGTTTTTATTGAATCATCACTGACAAACACTTGCATGAAGGTGATTTTCAAATTTTGTTGCAGGAACCGTACGCCAATCCACTTACTTCCATCCAATGCTGGCATGTTCATTGTGAAGACTGTTGGCTGAAAACTCTTGTGAGTGATCATCAGACAGAAGTATAAAGAAAAATTAATGAAGTGCTTAAGTAACAGAAAACAAGTTTACCTATCTGATACAAAAATTAACTTCAGACTGGTCTACTGGTGATTTGTTGGGATGTAGTGATTTTGAAAAGTAATAAAAGATATTGAATGGAAAACACCTAATTCTTTTATTTTCAGGGTGCAAAGAAACTGTGTCCACAGTGCAATATGATAACTGCAGCCAGAGACCTACGCAGAATTTACTTGTGATGAAGTGACCCTCCTGAGACAGATACAGTTCTTGAACTTGACCACCACGCTTCAGTGATCTGTCAATCATTGGTCTTTATAGCTGTGATTTAATTTAGTGCTTGTGAATCTGTGTGAAAGCACTGGATTCACACCTACATGTTTAATTATGCAAAATATCTGTTGAAAAATGAGCAAAGTGTACACTATTGATATATAACATGGAAATATGAGGCAATAAAATATCATCCCAGATCTGCTGAAAATATAAAACTCATAAAAATATCATCCCAGATCTGCTGAAAATGGTCATTTTGTTGTTTCAGTTAATTTTTTTTTGTCTTTTCATTTGTTATTGCTTGTACTTGTCTATAATATGGACTATTGATAATCATCATTAAATCAAGATGCTTTATACTAATGTTCTTTCTTCTTATTTATACATATGCCCGTTATAGACAGGTTTTATTAGGGTCTGTCTATCAGCATCTAGTGGAGTCAGATAAAAACTCTACTGATAAGGCTAGTATCATCAAACTTGGTACAAATGTTCCCAATGGTTTGAGAAAGAAGCCTATTGGTTTTTAAGGTCAAGGTCAAACTTCAATGGTTATAAGGATAGGATCATTAAACTTGGACACACATTCCCAATGATTTGAAAAAGCTTGTTTTTCAATGTCAAACTTACAAAGGAAATTTGGTGGGCACAAAACAAGATAGGGACAGTACTAAGGCTGGGATAATTAAACCTGTTGCACATATATATATAGTCGTAGACAAATTGTATTGTAATATATCTGTCGATTCATCCTTCTACAGTTACAAAGTGCAGGTAAAGGACCAACATTGATGACCAATAGATTAATAGTGACACTGCCCTGCTATACTTGATCTGTTGTGGCGAGGCGTCGTTGGCAGTCAACCCTCGGATCCCAAAGGGGCAGGGGCGGGTCTTGTAGAACCGGGAATGAACAGCTTTCCATAAATCAGGGGTGTGATTTTCCTCTTTTCAGAGGAAATCCTCCGATTTGCTCAATTTTCGAAAAAATGAAACACTTTGGATTTGATCTAAAGTGGCAGAAAATGATATATTTCCAGGTAGGGTGAGATGTTTTCCTCCCTTTTGACCAGTTTTCCTCTGATTTCTGAGGAATTCGGTCACATCCCTGATAAATGAGCATTTGTGTCGTTTACCTTGTATGTGATGAGGTGGTGAACATATTGACATGTGGTGTATGATTATGTCTGAAACCTGTCTATCTCCCTGAATATGATGTGAAAATAAACCCAATGACGTATTCCACAGATTTAATTACTCAGGTTTTATACTTAATGTTATGTTACAATGCGTTCTGCTTGACTTACGATATTGTCACGAGGTCAACCTTAATTTCGGCTGAAATTCGACTCGGCGGAGATTCGTCTCGGCTGAAATTCGACTCGGCTGAAATTCGGTTCGACTGAATTTTGTCTTAGCTGAAATTCAGCTCGGCTGAGATTCGGCTTGGCTAAAATTCGGCGGGATTGCGTCAGTCCTAACGTCCAGCCGAGGTTAGGTCAACCTGTGCTGTGCAAATGTAATATTTTTTTTTCAAGAACTATATATTTCATTTTGCAGTTCTTGTCTTACTTATCAAGGCTCGGTTACAAAACCATTAGGCCAATGTAAATAATTGAAATTTTAAAATCACTCTCTTTTTTAATGTGCGCACACTCCACATGGCCGGATCCAGGAATTGCAGTTATGGGGGGGGGGGGGGGTCACTCTATGAGGCTGGGGGCCGCCTTGAGGCCCCCAGTGGGTGCAGGGCTTCGCCCTGGTGGGGGCCAGGGGGTGAAGCCCCCGGAAGCTCCTGAATTTTACAGATTTTATAGGGCTTGAAATATGTCTACTATTTAGCTATTTGTACTATTTTCTATCATTTTTGATAAGGTGAAATTAATAAAATGACGCAAATTTTAAGGGTTTTTGGAAAAAATTAAGTTTTCCAATAAAGTTATTAAAGAAATCTAAAAGATTTTGTCATTTATTTCTCCGGGAGTGGAAGAAATTATTGCTTCTTTTATCGTTGAGAACATTTTTCTAAACAAGATACCACGATTTACCTTGGCTGCGGCCCCCGTTTCTTATAAAGGAACACAATTTTTATAGAAAAGATTGCTTGTTTGAATTCATTATATCTTTTAATGTGATGATATTTTTGAAACATACTTGTTTCGGTGATGAACATTGTTTTCTTATATCACTCAGAGACTTGCAATTAAACATGTACTTATTGTAGTGGAATTCATCACCAATTTCTATTACAATGTCTTCTTTTTCTGGGCTCGTTTCGCCAGCGTCCACTTTCAATAGGCAAGTGATGGTTACAGGTGAGGTTCGAAATTTACAAAAGGTATATAGCATCTTTTCTGGTTAGGATGTCCAGAATGTTTTTCGAATTCTAATTCATCCCTGTACATTCTATAGTGTATATTTTTTGATAGCGTCTTCATGTCAGAATTCCACTTTTGCTTGAATTGATCAAGTAAAAAAGTTTTACCCCCTTTTTTTGGTCTTCTGCACCATCTTATGCTCAGGTTAAATTCTGGGCAGGGGAATTCAAACGCGGTAGAACATTTCTAGAAGATGAAGCCAGGTCTGGATGCCACTGACGAAGAAATGTGTAAGAAAGTTCGGGATTTGGTATACTCTGATAGGCGAATTCAGGTGAAAGAAACAGCAGACATTTCCATGGTAGCGTTTCACAATCTTACGTTTGTTCGTTTAAGTATGCACAAGCTAACAGCCCATTGGATCCCGAAATCCCTTAGCGCTGAGCATATGGCAACCAGAGCATCAGTATGCAGCGCCTTGCAATGTTGAAGCGTTTTAGGTCAAAAGATGATTTTCTTTTGCGTCTGGTGACTGTAGATGAGACTTGGGTTCATTATCATGAGCCAGAGAATAAAATTCGGAGTCGTCAGTGGTTAGGACTTGGGTCTCCGAGGCCAAAGAAGTTCAAGACGCAATCCTCTGCTGGCAGGGTAATGGCCGCAGTATTTTGGGACGCAAAAGGCGTTATTATATTGGACCTTTTACCCAAGAGAAGTACAATAACTGGAATGTACTATGCAAACTTGCTAGACCAGCTGAGAACCGCCATCCGTGAAAAACACCGAGGTAAACTCTCTAAAGGTGTTTTGCTGCAACAGAATAACGCGAGAGTCCACACAAGTTTGCAAAGTTGCAATTAATGGATGCTGTAGAGCAAAACATGTATGAATTAATACCACATCCTGCCTATTCGCCTGACCTAGCTCCTAGCGACATCTTCCTATTCCCAAACTTGAAAAAGGATATCCGTGGACGTCATTTCCGGTCTGACGAAGAAGTTGTGACGGCAGTTGAGGAGTGGGTTAATGGAAAGGACCCCGATTTTTTCAGTTCTGGGCTGATGGCACTTGAACACCGTTGGTCTAAGTACATCACACTAGAGGGCAATTGCATCGAAAAAGAAGAGGTGGATCTCAACAGGAAATGGGATAGGCTGGTTACTTATTGACTCGCCCTCGTACATGATATACTCAATTTCCAAATCTCTATTTACAGAGAATTTTTAAGAGTTGATGGTAGAGATGCGTGATAAAGGTTTTAGAATATTCGGTCATTTATCAACGATTGTCAGTTTGTATTTGACACATTTTATAACAATTAAAATACGTTAAATGCAGTACCACTTATCCCTAAATACCGAAAATAGTTTCAGTATGACAGCGACGTGTGTCTCTGATATAGAGAAAAATAAACAATGTGAGTAAGAAATATTGCTTTTAATATATAATAAATAAGAACGTGACAATAATTTATCAAAATAAATATTATAGTACGATTATATCAAAATTCATTGATGTTGTGGTAGAACATGCATGCCTCGAGTTACTATCGTAATTAGCAATCCAATTACACCCTACGACACATTCACGAATCATGAGATTCTCAAGTTTTGACTCTGAGATTTTTGGAACACATTCGAGGAAGAACCACTATCATTTACGTCACTGCAGTTAATGCAGCTCTCTGACCCCCCCCCCCCCCCTCCCCATCCCCAATGAGCTACAGTTCTGCAGCAACATTTTAGAAGATTTCTCCTTACAAGTTTGAATCACGGTATGTTTTATAGAGTTTTTAAAGAACTGAGAAAATGTTCCAATTTCATGCGTTAACTCTAGAAGAAGAAAAAATACATGTAAGTACTCAGTGAACAAAAACATAACAAAACAAACATTCATGTACAAAAAAAGACATTATCAAAAAAAATTTTGATTACGCCGTTTGAAAACTTTGAACACAGTTCTACAGCGGAAGTTCCAGTCAGGGCTCTAACTGCGATTCGTCGTCAGAATTATCCGGAAGTCCCTTCTGTACTCGTCTTTGTTTTTGATTTATTTCTTCTCTGCAATGAAAATTTTTAATGATACAAGCATGTACAATTGTTGCCAACGTGAAAACTATATAATCTATATATGACAAACCGAAACCATGTTTTTTTGGGGGGGGGGGGACTTTATTAATATTTCAGGGGAAGTGGTCAACATATTGCAGGTAATCACTCTTGTAGAGTTATTTCTGACTCCCTACGACCGAGTGGGGACAATTGGTTTGTCAATTGTCTGCTGTCGCAATGATGATTCAGGGTCAAGGCTACGGGGCAATGGGACGTCATATGGTGCCTAGATCTTTGCTCTCCTTGTTCATGCGTATAAAAGTTATAAGGCAGTTAGTTCACACTATCTGCTTTTCCATATCTGTCGATCTGGACAGTGAGTGTGAACTGTCGCACGGGTTAGGTGCTTGTATTCTCTTATTTCTTTTTTCACCAACACAAGTACATTGGAAGGAGCAGTAAATATAGACTCAACACTACATCCACCAAAAATGTGAATGCTATTGTGTCGAGCGCACTACACAAGTCGAACGCACGAAATGATATCCCGAGAGTCTTTCCCAAGACTAGATAATACGTAGTCCGAAATATCTGACGTTTTCCTGGCTTTTAAAAAAAAAGATTTGATAATATCAAAATCATTAAAAAAAGCCAGGAAAATGTCAGATATTTCGGACTAGTTAATACGTTGATCGCTCGATATAAAGTTTGCCTGGAACATGTATAGAAAGAAAAGAAAAGTTGAAAATCGATGAATTTTGAAAATAGTTTTTAGCTAAAAAAAAAAAAAAAAAAAAAAAAAAAATGTTTTTAGCTGGGAAAAAAAGCTTATGATGAGAATTATAGATATGAACTATCATAACATTTTAAGTTCAAAAAGGTCACAATTGATCATAGTCATTTTGAACTTTACTGAATTTTATTTACATTTATTATTATACATTTGTTATGAAGTTTTTAGTTTGGAAAAAAATCATTTTCGGGGGTGGGGGGTGGGAGTGGGGGTTAGGTGCTGTTTCCTGTCCTCAAGCACAGGTCAGTGATTGTAGCGATGGTTAAACCTTTAAAAGTCTAGTCTTCACCCTATATGTATCATATACCAACATGTTTTAAATAGTCTTACGGTTTTTCGATTAGTAACAGAATAAAATATCTTACTGGTGCAGATACTTGACACAGTCGTGGTATCCGTACATCCGGGCGATATCGGCGGGTTTGTCTCCATACTTGTCCCTTTTGTACACGGGAACATCCGCTGCGACTAAAGCTCGCAATACCGTGAGTTTCCCCGTCTCACATGCAAAATGTGCAGGCGTCCAATTCATGTCTGCGCGCGCAAGTCCGTCCGCTCCATGGTCCAGCAGAAGACGCAAGCATTCCACATAACCTGAAGGTAGATATTCATTGATACAAGATCTTAGAGTCAGGTGTACATACATGATCTATAGACAGGACTTTGTTGTGAGATGTATACAGCATATTAGCAGATATTGACTTGATGTCAGATGTACATTAAATTGGCAGATTTTGACTTGTCAGATGTAGGCTACACATAGCCTAATAGATATATATCCTTTGATACAAGATCTTTGGGACAGATTTACACATAGATATACAACGGCATAGCTCCACCTTGAAAGCTTAGGGGTGGGGAGGGCAGAACCACTTTGAAATTTGATTTTTCATTAGCTGCAGAACTGTAGCTCTCTGAAAAAATATTGTCCCGTCACAATATTTTTTCAGAGCTACAGTTCTGCAGCTAATTTTTCATATAATGATAGCCTATTGGTCGATATCATCAATTGACACATGCAGGATCTTGTAGATAAATGAATATAGACCCTATAGGATGATATCAATTGATATAGGACCTTGTATTAAGATATAAACCTAGCCTGTTGGTCGATATCAATTGAGACAGCACCTTCGTTGTAACCAAATGTATATATGTATATAAAGGTAGATGTCAATTAATATAGGACCTTGTAGTCAGATCTAAACCTAGCCTATGTTTAGATATCAAAAGACACAGGGCATTGCAGACAGATGTACGTATAGCCTATAGGTAGATATCAAATGATATAGACTTTGTAGTCAGATCTTGCCTATCAATTGATTCAGGACCTTGCAGTCAGATGTACGTATAGTTTATAGGTAGACATCAAATGATATAGACCTTGTAGTCAGATCTAGTCTATCAATTGATTCAGGACCTTGCAGTCAGATGTTCGTATAGTTTATAGGTAGACATCAAATGATATAGACCTTGTAGTCAGATCTAGCCTATCAATTGATTCAGGACCTTGCAGTCAGATGTACGTATAGTTTATAGGTAGACATCAAATGATATAGATCTTGTAGTCAGACCTAGCCTTGCAGTCAGATGTACGTTACCTATAAGAAAACATTTTATGATATACCTTGTAGTCAGATCTAAACCTAGCCTATATAGGTAGATACAAAAAGATATAGTGTATTGCATACTGGATTCAGATGTACATAGCCTATACATCTAGATATAAGAGCTCAGATGTACACATAGCCTATAGGTAGATATCGGTTAATATAAATGTGCAAGTATTTCCTTAAATCTATATTTTGTGATACAGCAATTTTTTATTTTTTTAAAATTATGATTATTTTTTTTTTTTTTTTTGGTGTCAAAGAGTAACTTAAAAGGTCACTAGCATGTCAAGTGATGCCTTTATAGATAAATAAAATAAAATTATAAATGAGTGGTTTATTACTGATTAAAGCTTCCGGGGTCCCCAACTAAATAAAACCCTCAACTCGCATTATATCTTATATGGAAGTGATTATACCTTTAGCGGAAGCCCAGTGCAGAGCCGTCCTGTCCTGCCATTCAGGGTCTCTCAGGTTAATGTCTATCTTTTTGCTAAAAACAAGTTCCTCTAGTGTATCATAATCGCCAACAGAGGCCGCTTCGTGCAGTTCCAGACCCGATGTCATATTTCATGTCGTATGTGCATCTGAAAATTTTTATAGATGAATAATACAAAGTTGCTATCAAAACAATTTCTTCTCAAAAACAACTTATGAACGAATGGAATTCCTAAAGCTATACAGCTTATTATATAAAATTGTATTATGTGTGTACATGTAAATATACTTGATATGGAAAAATAATTCAATACCTTTCAAATTAATTTGCGAATTTGTTGACATGTTGTCCAAAAATTTAATACTATTTAAAGGAAGTGAACATGAAAAAAATTTGTTGCGTGATAATCTTAAAAGACGTCCAGAAACTAAATAATGTGGCCTGAATCTAATTTGTTTGTTTATATTTCTGCTCTGACGTAGACGAGACACTCCACAAAATATCTCCAGCTCAGGACCAGAAAATATGTTGTTCAAAGAGCAACCAGAGTTATGTATGCCATCATTAAAAAAACAAGGGAATTGAATTTATATATCGATTGTCAACTTGATATGTTTGATAAAAAGGTTGTTCCAATACTTCTTTATGGAAGTGAATTATGGGGTTTTGAAAATTTAGATATCATCGAGAGGCTACATCTGAAATTTTGTAAAGTTACATTGAATCTTAAGACAACTACCCCGAATTATATGATTTATGGTGAACTTAATACATATCCATTGTGTATACTTGTCAAAATTAGAATGATTAAATCCTGGTTAAAATTGTTGAATGGTAAAGACACAAAGTTGTCTAGTATTTTGTACAAATTTTTATATAACTCAACAACAGACAATGTTGATTTTAAATGGGTTAGAAATATACAGAAAATTTTACAAGAATGTGGTTTAAATTATATCGGGATTTTACAATCTGTAGAAAATGAAAAATGGCTGAACTCTGAATAATCAATTTCAACAGAAATGGGTTTCTGAATGTAATACATCAGGAAAAGGTGTACTTTATAATTTATTTACAAATAATATTTTTACGTCGAGGAATTATGTAGAAGCCAATGTACCAAAAAATATTATTCTTATATTAGCAAAATTTAGAACAAGTAATCACAGGTTACTTATTGAGACAGGCAGATGGAGTGGTGTGCCCAGAAACCAGAGAATTTGTAATTTATGTGAAAATGGGGTTGGGGATGAGTTTCACTATATCATGACTTGTTCAGCTCTTAGGGATAGTAGAAAAAAATATTTACCTTCTAAATATACAAACAGACCAAATGGCATAAAATTCTTTAACTTGTTTTCATGTAAAAAGTTATCTGTTAAGAGTAATCTTTCCAAATTCATAAATATAATTCACAAGAGAGTTACCCTTCCAGGTTAAAAATTATAAACTGTACACTCTTTCATGCATTGCATCAACTGAATTCTTTGTTTAACATTGTGTATATATGTATATCTTCTCTATGTTGTTTTGTGCAATATGAGAATAAATTGAATTGAACAAAAATTGGACTCCCAACTTCTAAACTTAATCGGAAGCACTGTTATATTTCAAGATTCCAAATCAATTAAATTTTATTAGATTTTAAAATATTTGGAGATAATTAAGGTGACTGTGTCATAAAAGTACTGCAATACAGGCATGTAATTTATATATTCTATAATAATTGATGTACATGGACCACAGCTAAATTTTGGAGATTATTATTTGTAACAGGACTTAGACACACCATGCCAAAATATGTGTAGAGAACTGCACTTAATGTATCTGTAATCTGACAAAATGTTCAAACTCATGACAACAAAGACACCCCTTGAATGTACATAGCTACTTATTTCCACAAGCATACCAATAAAAAAAAGTCCCTTCTCATTAAAATCAGCTGCTGGTGCATCTAAGTCAAGGGTTATAACGAATCAATAACCATTGACTTGTGAAGATGCTGGTGGTGGAGAAGTATTATTCTGAGAAACAATCTCTTCCTCTGTAACATCAATTTCAAACTGATATCCCACATTTAATTCACTTTCTGTTGATGACATTTTAACGTTAATGCTTAGGCCTACAATGTGTCAAAAATACACAATGTGTCCTACAGATATCAGCATCAGTGCTGCCTTCTTGTGGATGCTAACCCACCAGGGAGGTAATAATTTTTTCAATATGGCATCTTAATGATTTTCAGAATTCATTACATACTAGTACGAAATATCTGACGTTTTCCTGGCTTTTTAAAATTATGATTTTGGTATTTACCGTGCCAGGAAAACACCGGGACTGTAAATATCAAAGTCATAAAAAAAGCCAGGGAAAAAAACCGGACTAATTTTATACATCCAAATGACATTGAAACCTTTTGTCACATATTCATGTTCACTTCCTTTAAGGCATTTTCATATGAATACACTCATCTAATAAAAGTGATATTGAAAGAAAAAAAAACCCACCCAAACCTCTTTTTCATGGGCACGTAGGCCTATATATAAATAAATTTATGCGATGTTTAGAAATTTATAGTTTCGAATGAAAGTGCCTGTGACTCAGATTGTGTCGTAACGCTGATATCCTGTAACCTGTGTCCATTACGTGTACGATGTTACTACTTCTTTACATTGTTATTTATTGTGCCAAAGGTATTACCAATGGCATTCAAAAATCACTTCTTCTAGAACCACTAAAATTATTTATATATAGGTTGTCGTAACACTTATACTTGTATTAGTAAAATTATTCAGTAGTGTTTAAAAATATTTTGATATTAAAGAAAAATTAATGATAATCTTTGAAATTAATTATCAATTATTTATCAATTTTTCATCGACGTTTATAAATGTTAATAATATTGTTAAAACAAAAATTGCTTAAAAGTAATTTAAACTTGAAATATACTTAATTATTAGCGTTTTTATTTCATGACAAGGGAGGTAATCACCACATATTTCTTGCTCGGTGTCATAGTGATAAATGTTTGCATGTACAGTCAACGTATTATATTCCAACATATGTATAAACGATTAAAAGAAAACAATTACATACGATATGCTCAAACTCTAGGATCATTACGTGCAAGAAACATGCACTGAAATGGGATTTGATAGCCTATATTAATATTTTAAGATGTGTTTTTTGTTGACTTTAAACACCTTAAATGAGTTAAAATGGGTGAATCGTTTACATTCAAAACTTACCTGTTCTTTCTGTGAACTCGTATCTGAGGCTAGTGTAAATAAAAAGTGCAACAATATATTAATCAAATATGTAAAAGTAACAGATTTTGATAAATCTAGATCAATCCCGAAAGACGCGAACATGTCGGGTCTTGAATACAGGGATCGAGACCTTTAAATGGTTATCGATCTGCATTTCTTCTATCATATCAATTACCCTATAGAAGAGGGAGAAATGTGATTTGTCATCATAATTTTGTATTTTTTACCGGAATATGATTCGAGAGCCTGTCCAGCATGTTGTCCACTTGTACAGTAGCTCTTGCACATTTGGGGGTGGGGGGTGTTCAGCCTTAGCCTTCCTTCTGAAATAAAGCATCGAATCTAGGTTGGTCATATGAATATAAGTACTACGCTAAGGAAGGAGAATAAATAGGCCCAAATGTCAAAGATTCTAAGAAATTTAGATTTTGTAGATGTTTTCTAGGAGAAATATTTGATTTTCTCTCTTTCAACATTCGGAAAGGGGAACCAAACTCTATAGGCCTACAATTATATATTATTAGAAGCATTTTTAGGGGGGGGGGGGAAGAAAAGAAATTGATTTCTGGGCCTCTATTTCCGGGAGGGGAAACTTCTGTGCTACAAGTGCAAGGCGTAATAATTTCTGATGCCAAAAAATAAGAAACAGAAAAAGCTACAAGTTCTTCAAAACAAAACAATGAGATTCATCTTAAATCTGAACCCCAGAACTAGTATAAATTGTGGTATTTTAGATTCAATAAACACACTCTGTGTAGCAGGTCGTATTAAACAATTAAGCCTCAGCCATGTCTTTAATATCAACCATTGTCTTGCACCAAATTATTTAAATGAGAAATTTGACAGAAATGATAATTCTACTAGGGAGCCCTGCAATTGTAATTATCATGTTCCTAGGTTAGGGCCTACAATAGTTCAAATTTTTATTATCATGCAGTTTTAATCTGGAATTCTCTTCCTCTGGAAGTAAAACACGTAGCTAATGGAGCTAGTTTTAAATCTGCTGTCAAGTTGCATCTTGCAGAAGAAGCTCGTATGAGGGAAGAAAGCATTTATATATACATGTAATGCTTTTTATGGTAAAGTGTATACTGATATATTTTTAAAGATATTGTGTATCAATATGAAATCAAACAATGTACATAATTTTACTTAATTTGGGCTAGGAAAATCATCTAATGTTCAATTTTATTTTTGTCTATGCTGTCTTAGTCATACATAATCTATAATCAACTTATAAGATCTTAGGACCCCATTGGAAATAAGCAAGTTTGACCTGGTACTGTGATAAGCGTGTATTTTGATAATGATGTTATTGGTAGCTGTAGCTGTGCTAATATCTGGACTGCTATTGCGTACATATGATAACAATGTGCCAAAAATTCATTTGTGATCCCTAATTGACATTATTGATGTATTTTACAACGTATTTGATTATGATTTGCAATTTATCTGATGCTTTGTCAAAATCTGAACTGAGAAAGTAATAAATACTCTAGATTAAAATTAAAAAGAAATAGAGTTGATGGATGCACACGAACCATGGCGAATTTTTAAAAATGCCAACTTTTGAAATGCAAAACCATCAATAGTGGTTATATTTAATGGTGGTTGATTGTGATCTTACAGAAGAATGTTGAGTAAGTACATGTACATTATTCCTGTCCATTTCTCTAACCCATGATTATAGTCTTGAATCATAACATAGACATGCTTTACGTCTTTGATCAAATTCGGACCTCATCTGGCATTTTCTTCGTTTTCTAATATGTAAGGGAAAAGGCCGAGGAGACCCAATTGCTTGTTATTGCACAACTCCAGGAACGGACATTTAAATATTCTTTTCGATAAGTATATATTGGGTGAGCCGTGTCCTAGTGGTTTGATAATGCTAAACACATATCTTTATCTACAGAGACAAAAGCTGGTAGATCTATCTCGTATCCTTGGGCATCTGCTCGTGGGTACGGGGTATCCACATGGCTAATTCGATACTCACCTTTTTGATCTCAGAAAGATTTGAATATCAAAGACCGTGGTCTCGCACTGGAAATGCCGAGGTTCTACTCCAAGCCTGTGGGTACTTAGAATTTCCACGCACTATAATAGTCAAAACTGTAGTTAACTTTTTGATTTATGATTCCCTACTCTTTTTGACATATTTGAAAGGGCCTGTCGTGTCATGTGATAACACACAAAGGATGTCCTTACTTAACATGGGATCATAAAAACCAAGTTGTAACACACCGAAAAGAGTAAAAGGGTTGTTTTGGTATTATTTGTATATATTTGTAAATATTTTGTATTTATAACCGATGAGCTGTATAGCTTAAGGAAAAATAAAGAATCGTATATATTGGTTGACATTTTTAGCTCACATTCACGAGCCGAAGACTGAGCTTTTCTGATCGATATTTGTCCGTTGTCCGTCGTCATCGTCGTCGTAAATTTGTCACATTTTCATTTTTTTCTCCAGAACCACTGGGCCAATTTCAACCACACTTAAGGCATCCTTGGGTGAAGGGGATTCAGGTTTGTTCAAATGAAGAGAGATAAAAAAAAAAAAATAAGGTGGGGTCATTTAAAAATCTTCTCAAGAACCACTGGGCCAGAGGAGCTGAAATTTACATAAAAGCTTTCTGACATAGTACAGATTCAAGCTTGTTAAAATTATACCCCAGGGGTAGGTTGGGGCCACAATAGGGGTTCAATATTTTGCATACAAATATATAGGGAAAATCTTTTAAAATATTCTCAAGAACCACCGGGCCAAAGAATTTTACATTTACATGAAAGCTTTCTGACATAGTGCAGATTCAAGTTTGTTAAAATTATGCCCCCAGGGGAAAAGTGGGACCACAATAGGGCATCAAAGTTTTATATCCAAATACAGAGGGAAAATCTTTAAAAATCTTCTTCTGAAGAACCATTGGGCCAAAGAATTTTACATTTACATGAGAGCTTCTTGGTATAGTGCAGATTCAAATTTATAAAATTATGGTCCCTGCGGGTAGGATGGGACAACAGTAGGGATAAAGGTTTTACATACAAATATATAAGGAAAATCTTTAAAAATCTTAACAAAACCCACAGGGCCAGCAAAGTACAAATTTATATGAAAGTTTCCTTACATATAGTGCAGATTCAAGTTTGTTAAAATTATGCCCCAGGGGAAGAGTGGGACCACAATAGGGGATCAAAGTTTTAAATCCAAATACAGAGGGAAAATCTTTAAAAATCTTCTTCTGAAGAACCATTAGGCCAAAGAATTTTATATTTACATGAAAGCTTTCTGACATAGTGCAAATTCAAGTTTGTAAAAATCATGGTCCCCGGGGGTAGGTTAGGGCTACAATAGGGATCAAAGCTTTACATGCAAATATAGAAGAAAAATCTTTAAATATGGGCCAAGGTAACTCAGGTGAGCGATGTGACCCATAGGCCTCTTGTTTCTAGTTATCCCCCCTTCAGCTTGAAAAAGAATGTTATATGCCTATACCATTCGATATAATGTAGAAGATAATCTGGATATACATGTAGTGGGAGTTTTTTGTGTGGTTTTCATTTTTGTAAATACAAAATTTACGTTCGTGTTTTACTGACAATAGACAATTTACAAGATTTTAATTTCTCACCAAAATTGACAACAATTTCTTCATCAACCGATGGCAAATACAAAATGCACAACATGGCAACAAGTTCCTAATTTACTGACAGTAGATACAAAATTTACAACATGACAACAAGTTCCCAATTTACTGACAGTAGATACAAAATTTACAACATGACAACAAGTTCCTAATTTACTGACAGTAGATACAAAATTTACAACATGACAGCAAGTTCCTAATTTACTGACAGTAGATACAAAATTTACAACGTGACAACAAATTCCTAATTTACTGATAGTAGAGCCGTAAAACGTAAAGAAATGAATGTAACTGTGAGGACAGAAGTTTTGTCCAAATAGTGCAGTTCTGTCGTTATAACTTCCATTAAATTGTTAAAAATAGTCCCCATTTCACAAGGTTTTCAGCCTATTTCTCTTTCATTTTATTTATTTATTTACTTTTTCCTATTTCAGGGTAGTTCTAGAAAAGGAAAATAGATTTCAAATAAATCTAAGGTAATTACTTATGAATTAAAATTGAATTGTAACTTCATATTTAAAACAATATTAAAAAATGCAAGCAGTAAGCAATTTAGCAGTCCTGATGTAAGGAAAATATCTCGGATTCCATTCTGTAAAACGCATATATCGAGCTCTAATCAAATCTGCATCATACCACCCTGTACTCAAAAGTGTGAGGCAAACGGGATTTCTCAAACTTCGACTATTACGAGAGCAAGGAAATGTAAATTGACCCTTTTAGATTGTTTATAGATAAAACACATTGTCTTCAATTTAATTGATTGATTGATTGAATATTGTTTAATGTCCCTCTCGAGAATATTTCACTCATATGGAGAAGTCACCACTGCCGGTGAAGGGCTGCAAAATTTAGGCCTATGCTCGGCGCTTATGGACATCGAGCAGGGAGGGATCTTTCTCGTGCCACACCTCCTGTGACACGGGACCTTGGTTTTTGTGGTCTCTTCCGAAGGACCTCCCCCATTTAGTCGCCTCTTACGACAAGCAAGGAGGTACTGAGGACCTGTTCTAACCCGAATCCCTACGGGATCCTTCAATTTGAATTTTATTGGACTGCGAATAAATAAATTTAAAAATATTCACATTCTTCAATTTAAATTTTTTAAATTTTATTTATTCGCAGTCCAGTAATTCTAAATGAAAAAAAGATTCCTAGAAAATTTGCCTGTTATCTCCATTTTTACATTTTCAAATTTCTTCAAATTTAGTATAAAAGAAAAAGAATAAAATTTATTGCTAGCAGACATGTTACGTTTTTAAATGTAACGACATTCAATCCCGACGTAATATGAAAGTCATCTAGTGTACAAAATGTTGAACTACACAATGATTGAATACATGTATGACGTCAAAATTAGTCTGATTAAGGAAGTTAGCTCCTGAGCTTTTGAGTACAACTGCGCAGGATCCTACAACTAAGTATTTACTGGTTCAATATTGACCCCATTGGTGCAAACATATTACACATTTATTAATGATCCCTATCCAGTTGAATTTTTTTTGTGTCAATTCAAATTTTGAAAGGGTTTGGCAGGGACTATATTTTGTGGCGGAAGGATTCATTAATCAAAAAGTTCTCATTCTGCATGATGTTACACTTTCTGTTTTATCCAATGTATCTTCTATTTTTATACCCCTATACGTGTATTTCAGTTTTATAATTTATGATACAGGTAGTTGAGACTTGGAACTAGTTCAAATGTTGTAATTCATTAACTTGGTTGATATATTTTTTCAAACAGAACACCGATTCTTAAAAAAGTTTTAATTAATTCACTTGGAATTTCATTTAAAAACTCAGTATTTCCGCCAATAATTCAAAAATTTGATCTCCAACCCTCACTTTTTTAGAGTTGCATTTTAAATTGTATGACGAGACCTTCAAAAATGTGTAAAATTTTAGAAATTAACATTACACCTAATATGTCCTTTTAAACTATCAATTATGATATCATGATGTTTTTCGTATACCAAGTGCGAAAAGGTCATTATTTTATTCCATTACTAGTATTAATTTTTTTTTTATCTGTAGTGTTAGAAGACATAATTATGTAATGATTAATTTGTGTTGCTTATGTTGTGTTGACACCGACAGAAATATCAAGTTTAACTGAATAAATTTTAAGTGCGAAAAGGTCATGTTTAGAACACTATAGCTCAATAACAAGCGTTGCGACCCCAGTTTTTGTTTTTAATTTCCTAATTCTCCTTCAATGTAGAAATCAAAAATACACTTCCCAAAAGATTGACATTACTCCCAATGTCAGGTGCGAACCTCTTTTAGTTATTTTGACCAAAGTTTCCCGTTCATTATCCTGACAGGGTCATGTGATGAAAACTTTACTACTCCTTATGTACTGAATGTTAATCATTTTATGTTCTTGCGTGTTTCTAAAAATAATTAAACAAAACCCATGAGGTTGAAAGATGATTTTGGAAAAGATTTGAACAATATTTTGAGATTGAAGGGTTACTCTTCGATAACGAAATATCTATTTTTAGTTTACTACGGTAATGTTTGTAACATGTACAACGTACATTTTGTCTGCACATAGGAGACCTTCATTTTTGCACATGACTTTAACGTAAAAAAAACAACAACCACAAAACCAAACAACCCCCCCCCCCCCAAAAAAAAAAACCTCAACCAACCAACTTTCCCCATTCTCAACAATTTGGAATTGATCATGTTAAAATTTTTATTTTTTACGATCGGTGTAAATTTAGAACTTGTCATGTTATGAATATTGTATTGTCTGTCAGTAAATTGAGAATGTCCTAGCAAGTTGTAAATTTGTAAATTATGTATTTACTTCCGGGAAATTCAGAACTTAGTGTCAAGTTGTTTTTCTAGGACCCGTCATTTAAAAGAATTTGCCTTGTTTTGAATTTTGTATTTACCGTCTGTAAATTAAATAATAGTTGTCATGTTGTCTATTTTGTAGTCACGAAAAATTAACATTAAAACATCCACAATATGCAGAGTCCATTCTTACGCAAAATAAAAACCATTACTCCGAGCATATGTATTTTAAAGGCTCGTAGAATCATTTTCTAAGTGTCTGGCTTCGCAAAAATCCTATACATTAAGATTTCATAATATTATTTTGTGATCAACTTGTTTGTAGAAAGACCTCGTACCCGTGGTACCCGTATATGTCTGCTCCAAATGGAGATTAGAAAGCTTTGTACATTTTTTTTTTATCCACATGTCTGTTTCAATCAGTTCAGTGCGTTAGGTTTTAAGTAACGGTCTATAAAAATATAATACGTTTTTGTATTCAGATCTCTGAGAGGAAAAGGGTGAGTATCGAATTAGCCAAGGTGGATACCCCGTACCAAGGAGCGGGTGCCCAAGGCTACGAGATTCATCTACTAGCTTTAGTCTCTGTAGATAGAAAACCACTAGGCTATGGCTCACATATGAAATTCTTATGGAAAACAATATTTAAATGCTCGTTCCTGGAGTTGTGCAATATTCAGCAATCGGAACTCTTCGCCCTTTATCTTGTCATGCTACAAAATGGAAATAGCCGACGTAAGGAAAATAACTCCTGCATATATTTACGCCCGTGAAATACAACACACCGAGCTGCACGAAATCTTCTAAGGCAATCCGATTTCTCAAGATTGTTTGTGTATAAAATACGTTATCTTCAATTTGAAAATTTCTTATTCTATTTATTTGCAGTCCATGGATTTTAAAATGAAAAAAATTCCAAGAGAATTAGTCTGTTATCTCTATTTTCACATTTTCAAATCTCTTCCAATTTACGTTAAGAGAAAACATTTGCAATTTCATATGACATCTTTTTTAAGCAATGAAATCTGGTTATAACGTCATTCAATCCTGACGTAATATGAAAGTCATCGAATATACAAAATGTTGAACTACACAATGACTGAATACATGTATGACGTCAACATTTGACTGATTAACTGTTATTTTGACCCAAGTTCCCCATTCATTATCTTCACAAGGTCATGTGATGGAAACTTTACTACTCCTTATGTACTGAATGTTAATCATTTTATGTTCTTGCGTGTTTCTAAAAATAATTAAACAAAACCCACGAGATTGAAAGATGATTTTGGAAAAGATTTGAACAATATTTTGAGATTGAAGGGTTACTCTTCGATAACGAAATATCTATTTTTAGTTTACTACGGTAATGTTTGTAACATGTACAACGTACATTTTGTCTGCACATAGGAGACCTTCATAGTTGCACATGACTTTAACGTAAAAAAAAAAAAAAAAAAAAAAAAAAAAAAAAAAAAAATAACCCCCCCCCCAAACCAACCAACTAACTTTCCCCATTCTCAACAATTTGGAACTGATCCTGTTGAATTTTTTGTTTTTTACGATCGGTGTAAATTTAGAACTTGTCATATTATGAATATTGTATTGACTGTCAGTAAAATGAGAATGTCCTAGCAAGTTGTAAATTTGTAAATTTTGTATTTTCTTCCGGGAAATTCAGAACTTAGTGTCAAGTTGTTTTTCTAGGACCCGTCATTTAAAAGAATTTGCCTTGTTTTGAATTTTGTATTTACCGTCTGTAAATTAAATAATAGTTGTCATGTTGTCTATTTTGTAGTCACGAAAAATTAACATTAAAACATCCACAATATGCAGAGTCCATTCTTACGCAAAATGAAAACCATTACTCCGAGCATATATATATTAAAGGCTCGTAGAATCATTTTCTAAGTGTCTGGCTTCGCAAAAATCCTATACATTAAGATTTCATAATATTATTTTGTGATCAACTTGTTTGTAGAAAGAACTCGTACCCGTGGTACCCGTATATGTCTGCTCCAAATGGAGATTAGAAAGCTTTGTACATTTTTTTTAATCCACATGTCTGTTTCAATCAGTTCAGTGCGTTAGGTTTTAAGTAACGGTCTATAAAAATATAATACGTTTTTGTATTCAGATCTCTGAGAGGAAAAGGGTGAGTATCGAATTAGCCAAGGTGGATACCCCGTACCAAGGAGCGGGTGCCCAAGGCTACGAGATTCATCTACTAGCTTTAGTCTCTGTAGATAGAAAACCACTAGGCTATGGCTCACATATGAAATTCTTATGGAAAACAATATTTAAATGCTCGTTCCTGGAGTTGTGCAATATTCAGCAATCGGAACTCTTCGCCCTTTATCTTGTCATACTACAAAATGGAAATAGCCGACGTAAGGAAAATAACTCCTGCATGTATATACGCCCGTGAAATACAACACACCGAGCTGCACGAAATCTTCTAAGGCAATCCGGATTTCTCAAGATTGTTTGTGTATAAAATACGTTATCTTCAATTTGAAAATTTCTTATTCTATTTATTCGCAGTCCATGGATTTTAAAAAGAAAAAACTTCCAAGAGAATTAGTCTGTTATTCACATTTTCAAATCTCTTCCAATTTACGTTAAGAGAAAACATTTGCAATTTCATATGACATCTTTTTTAAACAATGAAATCTGGTTGCAACGTCATTCAATCCTGACGTAATATGAAAGTCATCGAATATACAAAATGCTGAACTACACAATGACTGAATACATGTATGACGTCAAAATTTGTCTGATTAACTGTTATTTTGACCCAAGTTCCCCATTCATTATCTTCACATGGTCATGTGATGGAAACTTTACTACTCCTTATGTACTGAATGTTAATCATTTTATGTTCTTGCGTGTTTCTAAAAAAATAATTAAACAAAACCCATGAGGTTGAAAGATGATTTTGGAAAAGATTTGAACAATATTTTGAGATTGAAGGGTTACTCTTCGATAACGAAATATCTATTTTTAGTTTACTACGGTAATGTTTGTAACATGTACAACGTACATTTTGTCTGCACATAGGAGACCTTCATAGTTGCACATGACTTTAACGTAAAAAAAAAAATCAACAAAAAAAAAAAAAAACCAACCCAACCCCCCAAAAAACCAACCAACCAACTTTCCCCATTCTCAACAATTTGGAACTGATCCTGTTGAAATTTTTGTTTTTTACGATCGGTGTCATAAATTTAGAACTTGTCATGTTATGAATATTGTATTGACTGTCAGTAAAATGAGAATGTCCTAGCAAGTTGTAAATTTGTAAATTTTGTATTTTCTTCCGGGAAATTCAGAACTTAGTGTCAAGTTGTTTTTCTAGGACCTGTCATTTAAAAGAATTTGCCTTGTTTTGAATTTTGTATTTACCGTCTGTAAATTAAATAATAGTTGTCATGTTGTCTATTTTGTAGTCACGAAAAATTAACATTAAAACATCCACAATATGCAGAGTCCATTCTTACGCAAAATAAAAACCATTACTCCGAGAATATGTATATTAAAGGCTCGTAGAATCATTTTCTAAGTGTCTGGCTTCGCAAAAATCCTATACATTAAGATTTCATAATATTATTTTGTGATCAACTTGTTTGTAGAAAGACCTCGTACCAGTGGTACCCGTATATGTCTGCTCCAAATGGAGATTAGAAAGCTTTGTACATTTTTTTTTTATCCACATGTCTGTTTCAATCAGTTCAGTGCGTTAGGTTTTAAGTAACGGTCTATAAAAATATAATACGTTTTTGTATTCAGATCTCTGAGAGGAAAAGGGTGAGTATCGAATTAGCCAAGGTGGATACCCCGTACCAAGGAGCGGGTGCCCAAGGCTACGAGATTCATCTACTAGCTTTAGTCTCTGTAGATAGAAAACCACTAGGCTATGGCTCACATATGAAATTCTTATGGAAAACAATATTTAAATGCTCGTTCCTGGAGTTGTGCAATATTCAGCAATCGGAACTCTTCGCCCTTTATCTTGTCATGCTACAAAATGGAAATAGCCGACGTAAGGAAAATAACTCCTGCATGTATATACGCCCGTGAAATACAACACACCGAGCTGCACGAAATCTTCTAAGGCAATCCGATTTCTCAAGATTGTTTGTGTATAAAATACGTTATCTTCAATTTGAAAATTTCTTATTCTATTTATTTGCAGTCCATGGATTTTAAAATGAAAAAAATTCCAAGAGAATTAGTCTGTTATCTCTATTTTCACATTTTCAAATCTCTTCCAATTTACGTTAAGAGAAAACATTTGCAATTTCATATGACATCTTTTTTAAACAATGAAATCTGGTTGCAACGTCATTCAATCCTGACGTAATATGAAAGTCATCGAATATACAAAATGCTGAACTACACAATGACTGAATACATGTATGACGTCAAAATTTGTCTGATTAACTGTTATTTTGACCCAAGTTCCCCATTCATTATCTTCACAGGGTCATACACAATGACTGAATACATGTATGACGTCAAAATTTGTCTGATTAACTGTTATTTTGACCCAAGTTCCCCATTCATTATCTTCAAAGGGTCATGTGATGGAAACTTTACTACTCCTTATGTACTGAATGTTAATCATTCTATGTTCTTGCGTGTTTCTAAAAATAATTAAACAAAACTCATGAGATTGAAAGATGATTTTGGAAAAGATTTGAACAATATTTTGAGATTGAAGGGTTACTCTTCGATAACGAAATATCTATTTTTAGTTTACTACGGTAATGTTTGTAACATGTACAACGTACATTTTGTCTGCACACAGGAGACCTTCATAGTTGCACATGACTTTAACGTAAAAGAACCCTCCCAACCTCCTCCCCCCCCCAAAAAAAAAGAAAACCCCAACCAACTTTCCCCATTCTCAACAAAATGGAACTTATCATGTGAAATTTTTTGTTTTTTATGGTCGGTAAATTTAGAACTTGTCATGTTATGAATATTGTATTGAATGTCAGTAAAATGAGAATGTCCTAGCAAGTTGTAAATTTGCAAATTTTGTATTTTCTTCCGAGAAATTCAGAACTTATAGTCAAGTTGTTTTTCTAGGACCTGTCATTAAGAATTTGCCTTGTTAAGAATTTTGTATTTACCGTCTGTAAATTAGATAATAGTTATCATGTTCTTTCTTCAAACAAGTTGATCACAAAATAATATTATGTAATCTTAATGTATAGGATTTTTGCGAAGCCAGACACTTAGAAAATGATTCTACGAGCCTTTAAAATACATATGCTTGGAGTAATGGTTTTTATTTTGCGTAAGAATGGACTCTGCATATTGTGGATGTTTTAATGTTAATTTTTCGTGACTACAAAATAGACAACATTGTAATTGTAATTAAAAGATTTATATAGCGCCCTATCAACATTAGTTCTCTAAAGCGCTTTACAAATGTGAAAGAAAAGATAATATAAAATCGATGTGCACATACATGTGTATAAAATATTCATAATGTCAGAATTAAAATGCATAATTATTATTAATACATGTATATAGCGCCTAATGCAATGTTATGATTACCCTAATAACATATCAAACAATTTAAAACAACCAGATACATAGAAAGGACATAGGTATAATAACAAACTACAGGTTTTTGTTTTGTTTTGTTTTATGTAAGAGCACTACCGTATATACTCGCCTATAAGTCGGTTCGCCTATAAGTCGGTTGTATAGTGTTTAGGTTATTTTGGAGGGAATTGCCATTGACCCATTTATAAGTCGATCTAACCTTTTTCAAGAATTGGTTGACAATTCAAATCAATGCTCTAATGTTTTTACCTTTGTTTCAAATAACATTTTGAGAAATGCGCCGATATTTGATATTTCCCCCAACAAATCAATTTCATATTAATATACTCTTATGTATTTATCCGTGTTCCAGAAATATTTTGGGATATGGCATCAATATTTCACTTTTTATTCTCAACAAATTAAACAGTTACTATTTTGTTTATTTCGTCCATGTTTCTGTTGTTTAAAAAATACTAGGTTATACATTACGCCATCCAGAAAAATACTAATCTTCTCAGGACACTCCTATAAGTCGGACATAGAGTTTTGGACCAAAATTTAACTCCCAAAAATCGGACTTGTATACGAGTATATACGGTAAGTATTTAAGGAATGACTTTAATTCTGGGGCAAGTTATACGAGTATAACCTGGTTTGGGTCAGTTTACGCTTTATAATCCGCGAATTTGACCAATCAGAGACAAGGATACAATAAGAATTAAATTATATAAAAATAATCACAAATTAAAAGCTAATCTAAAAAGATGCGTTTTGGGGTCCACTTTAAAACTAGACAGTGAAGCACATTGTCTGAGTTTAAAAGGCAGAGAGTTCCAGAAACTCGATGCAGCCTTGTCCAAACGTCGATCCCCGTATGTTTTCGTACGTGTCCGAGGTACCTGGAGAAGATGCAGAGATTCGGATCTTGGTGATCATATGGGATTGTAAACTGTAAGAAAATTCTTTAAGTAAACTGGAGATAGGTTGTTGAGAGATTTGAAAGTATGAAGAAGTATCTTGTTGGCTCCACTTTTTTGGCACGCTGTTTTTGGCTATATTTAGCTCTAAAACTTCATAGTTATTCCGGATTTCAAACATTTCGGTTGAGCATCACTGAAGAGACATTATTTGTCGAAATGCGCATCTGGTGCATCAAAATTGGTACCGTATAAGTTTTATCTTATATTGAATTCAGTATTCAACTGGGAGCCAGTGAAGATCTATTAGAACAGGAGTAATATGGTCGGATTTTTTTTTTGAGCGTGTTATTAATCTTGCTGCTCTTGCAGCTGTGTTTTGTGCCCTCTGAAGTTTGCTGGTGTGTTGAGAATGAACACCATAAAGCAATGCATTTCCATAATCTAATCTAGATGTAACTAGCGAGTTTACTAGAGTTTTACATGCTTCATCATTGATAAATGAACGAATACAGCCAATTCTGCAAATGTTCACATTTGCTGAGCGGGAAATAGAGAGAGAGTGTTTTTCCATGGTAAGGGATTTGTCAAATAATACGCCTAATTTTTTTTTTACGAAAGATGAATCACTTACAGCACAGTCACCAAATTCAAGATCAAAACTGCTTATATCTTTAAGTCTGTGTTTTGGTGCGAAGACTACAAGTTCAGTTTTATCTTCATTGAATTTGAGGAGGTTAATATTCATCTACATACGTATGTCCGATAAACAACTTGAGAGTCTTTGAGACATATTAGTCCAATTGTCACCAAGTTCAACGATGATATATATCTGTGTGTCATTGGCGTATATATGATACGTCATATCATGACGTCTACATACTTCCCCTAAGGGTTTGAAAAAAGACAGTAGAGTCTCGGACCCAGGACTGAGCCTTGCGGTACACCACATTTGAGGAGACAAGCATCAGACAACGATGAACCGACGGCAACACGTTGATATCTATCACTAAGATAGGATTTAATCCATTTCAATGCATATCCAGTGATACCAAACATGTATTCCATACGTTGCAATAGAATATTGTGGTCTATGACATCGAAAGTCGCAGAGAGGTCGAGCAATACAAGGATAGCGCAACTGTTATTGTCAAGTGAACATACGATGTCATGATGTACCTTCATTAGTGCAGTTTCTGTAGAGTGTCCCGTTCTGTACACGGACTGAAAATTGTCATGTAGTTGATGCATATCTAGATGGGCTTCGATTCGTTTTACAATAACCTTTTTAAGAATCTTCGAAACGAACGAGAGATTTGACTCAGGGCGATAGTTTTTGAAAATTTCTTTGTCAAGCCCTGGCTTTTTCAGTATGGTCGAACGATTGCCTGCTTAAAGTCACTAAGAACAATTGATCCCAACAGGGACTGGATAGCAAAAAACTCTCAATGTACTGTTTCAATAGATGCGCAGGAACTGGGTCTAATTCACAAGATTTGGGTGCTGAGTTCATAAGGAGTTTTTTAATTTCTCCTGTAGTTGCAGGTGCAAATTTCCTGAGGTGTTCACCATCAAATGGAATATCAGAGCAAAAAGGATCGTTTGCGCCATTGTTCGAGGCACAAGATTCGCAAACTGATAAACGGATATTGCTTATTTTTCCATGAAAATATTTAGCAAAGTTTTGCGATAATTCCTTTCCCTCAGAAGATGAAGGTAAAATGGGTTCGGACGTGTTACCCATGAGCCGATTCGTCAGACAATAAAGCTTCTTAGAGTCTTTGCCACACTCGGTTATTTTGTGTAAATGATATTCCTTTTTACACTGAGTTAAGGATATATTGTATGTTCGAACTGACTCCTTATATATTTGATGGTGTACAGTCAAATGTACGTTCTGTTTTTCGCTTAGTTCGTTTTAGCATATGAAGTTCCTCTGTAAACCACTGCGAATTATGCCTAACCATCGCATTTCTTTCTTCCAATGGTACGTGGTCATTTATCACATCACGGATACTCTCATCGTAAAGGCCAACCATATCGTCGATTGGAATATCGCTCTTTATTTTTGATAACCGAGACTCAATGTCCAGGTAAAACTTGTCGTGTTCAATTTCGCGTATTTTGCGAAAAGAAAAGGACTTCCGTTGTTGTTGAGGTTTTTGTACTTTGAGGATGGAATGAATACCTTTATGATCACAAAATGAAACGCCTTTTAAGTCACATATGAGTTGATTATCAACTGTTAGAGCGGAATTCAGGAGTGTGCTGTCATCTCTGGTAATAAATACGTCCAGTATATGTCCGCGCACATGAGTAGGATCAGTTATATGCTGTTAAACCCATGCTCTTTGAGAGAGTTCATGAACATTTGGGAATTTGGGTCCTTAACCATGTCAAGATGGAAATTCATGTCACCTGTGATAATGAGTTCGTCCGATGAAACTACATGGCGACTTACATAGTGCGACCATTCATTGAAAAATTCAGAAAGCTGTTATGATGGTGGCCGATAGACAATACATATTAGAATTTTCAAGTTCTGTGCAAACACCGTACATTCCATGTGCTCAAAATGATGGAACATGACAACTATTTCTTAATTTACCGACGGTAAATACAAAATTCAAAAAATCTTACTGACAAGTCCTAGAAAAACAACATGACAGTAAGTTCTAAATTTCCTGGAAGTAAATACAAAATTTACAACTTGCTAGGACATTCTCAATTTACTGACAGTCAATACAATATATTTAACATGACAAGTTCTAAATTCACCGACCGTAAAATAAAACATCTATAACATGACAAGTTCTAAATTTATAGGCTCCAAACTGTAAAATGAAAAATGAATGATACAAGTACTTATTTTCCCAAACGTAATTACAAATTTGATGAAAGACAAGATGGAAAAAGAAATGAGCAGGAAATTGTAATCATACGAATTTTTTTCCAGCAGACAAAATGACGTCAATGTTGGATCAACGTGAGAACAAGACGTCAAAATGACGTTAACAGGATATTGAATATGAATCAATGTATTAAACATCATTGTGAGACGTTGTCAGGATATCATATTTGAGACTTTATAGTTCATTTTGACGTTATAACACAAAAATGGTCATTTCCCCAGCTATTTGTGTAATTCAAGGTGCTGGACAACAACAGGAGGAAAACCCAGTCAGCCTTGCAGAGATGAAAACCATAATAAAATCTCTGTACAGAAAATCCAACCATCAAGACAGTTTATACCACCATCTGTCGAGACCAGAACAAACCGTCATATTCAGACTGAGGACAGGACACAATAGACTAAACAAACATCTTAACAGAGTGATGAAAGTGGTACCATCCCCAACGTGTCCCTGTGGTGAGGCAGAACAAGATAGAACACATATTCTACAGACATGCAAGAACCATCAGGCATTGAGACAAAGGATATGGCCATTACCAACAAACATCCAGGAAAAGCTATTTGGAACAGTGGAGGACTTACAGAAGACCACCAGATTCGTAGAGGAAGCAGAAATCCAAGTGTGAGGGCGAACGACAAGAAGAAGAAGTGTAATTCAGATCATCTATGCGCGTCGTCACCGATGATTCTGATGGTGTCCAACTATTTATATTCACGGTAACCCAAGGGTAGGATATCAAGAGATCATCGCAAGTGTGACCAGTCGACAGGTGATGCTTACTCCTCCTAGGCACCTGATCCCACCTCTGGTGTGTCCTTGGGTCCGTGTTTGCCCAACTATCTATTTTGTATTGCTTATAGGAGTTATAAGATTGATCACTGTTCGTTATCTTCACCTTTCATTCATAGTTACACACTGACTGGCGCGTTTTACATTTTTTGTATCAAAGGTTTGTTGGAGATTTGATTATTATTATACATTAACAGAGCGCCTGATATAACCAATACAATTACCCTTTTTTTGATGTCTCCATATGAGTGAAAGATTCTCGCGAGGTACATTAAACAATGTACAACCAACCAACCTAAAGCGCTTTACATATATATATAAAATATGTACTTAAACAAAGAACAATAAATACATAAAAAGGACATGGAATAACACTAAACTGGGGTAAACATAGTCACTAAGAGTAGACCAAACTATAAAAGATTATCTAACACACACTAAAAGTTGTTGAGAATGGGGAAAGATTTTTTCCTGTTTATTAATAAATTTTATGTTTTTTTTTAACGTTGAAGTAATGTGCATTGGTGAACGTCTCCTATGTGCAGAAAAATTGTACGTTGTACATGTAACAAATATTACCGTAGTAAACTAGAAATAGATATTTCGCTATCGAAGAGTAAACTCTCAATCTCAAAATATTGTTCAAATCATGACATTCCGACACGGTTTTAATTTTCCAAAATCATTTTTCAACTTCATGTGTCGTGCTTAATTTTTTTTTTTTTTTTTTTAGAAACGCGCAAGAACATAAAATGATTAACATTCAGTACGTAAGGAGTAATAAAGTTTCGATCACATGACCCTGTCAGGATAATGAATGGGGAACTGTGGTCCAAATAACTGTAAATCAGACTAATTTTGACGTCATACATGTATTCAGTCATTGTGTAGTTCAGCATTTTGTACACTAGATGACTTTCATATTACGTCAGGATTGAATGTCGATACAACCAGATTTCAACGTTTAAGAGAGATTTCACATGTCTGCAAGTAACAAATTCTATTGTTTTTCTTTTAAAGTGAAGAGATTTGAAAATGTGAAAATGGAGATAACAGGCAAATTCTCTTGGAATTTTTTGCCATTAAAAATTACTGGACTGCGAATAAATAAAAATGAGAAATTTTGAAATTGAAGACAAGGTATTTTATCTATAAAGAATCTAAAAGGGTCAATTTACATTTCCTTGCTCTCGTAAATAGTCGCAGTTTGAGAAATCCGGTTTGCCTCACACGTTTTAGTACAGCATGGTATGATGCAGATTTGATTAGAGCTCGATATATGCGTTTTACAGAATGAAATCCGAGATATTTTCCTTACATCAGGACTGCTAAATTGCTTACTGCTTGCATCTCTAATATTGTTTTATATATGAAGTTACAATTGAATTTTAATTCATTGGTAATTGCCATTAGATTGATTAGAAATCTACTTTCCTTTTCTAGAACTACCCTGAAATAGGAAAAAAAGTAAATAAATAATTAAAATGAGAGAGAAATAGGCTGATAAACTTGTGGGGGACAATTTTTAACAATTTAACGGAAGTTGTAACGACAGAACTGCACTATTTGGACAAAACTTCTGTCATCACAGTTACGTCTCCGTATCTAGATACCCCTCCTAGGCACCTGATCCCACCTCTGGTACATCCAGGGATCCGTGTTTGCCCAACTATTTTGTATTGCTTATAGTAGTTATGAGATTGATCACTGTTCGTTATCTTCACCTTTCATAGAAGATATTAGATTAGCAACCCAAATAACGCCAAAGATTTAGATACAAGATAAAAGGTTAATGACCCACATAATGTCAAAGATGTAGATACAAGATAATAGATTAGTGGGGACAAGTAGTGTGGAATATGTTTCCTCAAAACCATTTTTCTTTCACAATTCGAAAGAAAGTATTAGATAAAGTTTTAAAGATGTCCCTATAGCTATACATGTACCTAACAAAGCACTTTTTGCATATTGTCAGAAATTTAAGAATTTGTTGTCATGTTGTAAATTTTGTTTCTACTGTCAGTAAATTAGGAATTTGTTGTCATGTTGTACATTTTGTATTTTACATCGGTTGATGAAGAAATTGTTGTCAATTTTGGTGAGAAATTAAAATCTTGTAAATTGTCTATTGTCAGTAAAACACGAACGTAAATTTTGTATTTATAAAAATGAAAACCACACAAAAAACTCCCACTACATGTATATCCAGATTATCTTCTACATTATATCGAGCACCTTGAAATTTGACATACATGTATAGGTTCATTAAATTCTTTTTCAAGGTGAACAAAGGACAACTAGAAAAAATGACAACTAAAACAAAAACCCTTTTACTCTTTTCAGTGTGTTCCAACTTGGTTTTTATGATCCCATGCTAAGTAAGGACACCCATTGTATTGTTATAAATGGCAGGCACACTTAAATATGTCACAAATTGTGGGAAATCAAGTCCCTCCACCCCTCTGCCTCCTGGTTCTATGCAGTGGCGGATTGAGAGGTGGGCGCAGCCGACGCGCGCCCCCTAAAATTTTCAAATTTAAGGTAAATCGAGGTATCTTGTTTCGGAAAATGTATTAACCGATAAAAGAAGCAATAATTTCTTCCACTCCCAGAGAAATAAATGACAAAATCCTTTGATTTCTTTATAATTACTTTATTGGGAGAACTTAATTTTTTTTCCAAAAATCCTTAAAATTTGGTTCATTTTATTAATTTCACTTTATTAAAATTATAGAAAATAGTACAAATGACTTAATAGGAGAAATATTTCAAGCCCCATAAAATCTGTAAAGTCCAGGAGCTTCCGGGGGCTTCGTCTCCTGGACCCCCACCAGGGCTTCGCCCTGGACTCACTGCCTCATAAAGTGGCGCCCCCCATAACCACAATTCCTGGATCCGCCTCTGCTATGTGCCTGCAAAAAAGTTTACTACAATTCTTGTCCATAATTCAATTTTAATCATTATACTGCGTTGAAATTCCAAGTACCCACAGACTGAGTGTAAAACCCTAGCAATTCTAGTGCGAGACCACGGTCTTTAATTAAAAAGATATAACAAGTTTCGCATTCAAATCTTTCTGAGAACAAAAAGGTGAGTATCGAACTAGCCATGTGGATACCCCGTACCCACGAGCAGATGCCCAAGGATACGAGATAGATCTACCAGCTTTTGTCTCTGTAGATAAAGATATGTGTTTAGCATTATCAAACCACTAGGCCATGGCTCACCCAATATATACTTATCGAAAAGAATATTTAAATGTCCGTTCCTGGAGTTGTGCAATATTCAGCAGTCGGGTCTCCTCGGCCTTTTCCGTCGCATATTAGAAAACGAGGAAAATGACAGATGATGTTCGACTGCATCACTACGAGTTTCTGGAACTTTATTTTGATTCAAGATTAAAATCACGGGTTAATAGAAAAGAACAGGGATACTTTTCTAACTCAAAAATTATCAAACTTATTTCTTCTGTAAGATCACCATCAAGCATCAGTAAACATAACCACTATTTACGGATTTATTTACGTTTCAAAAGTTGTCATTTAAAAAAAATTGCCCTGGTTTCATATCCGCTAAATCGTGTCCACCCTACTACTCTATTTCTTGCTATTTCAGTGTGGTTTATAAAAAAGGAAAAGATGGATTAAGTATAAGATGGTCTATATCTAGGCACGGTACAGTTTGTTTGTAATTAACAAGTTTGGATGCAATAATAGAAATGTATTTGTAGGAAGTACTGGGTGTAGATTTGAATGTAAAATATGCTGGAATACGATACTGAACATTTTATGACGAAATTTTTTTGTTTATGTTGACGGCATCTACTCCTTTGTTAGTAAATTTAAGTTTAAAATCAAAAATATATATTTCATGCTTTATATTTGCACAACATAAGGTGAAATTCCAATTTAAAAAGAAAACTGTTAATTTACTGTGTGTTGTATAAAGTTATAATGCCATTGTTAAATTGTCATGTTTTTATTGTTCTTTGACTGCGTTGGTCCAGAGATTGTTTTCTGGTTTTTTGTTGTTGTTTTTTTTAAATTTATTTGTGAAATGACCAATAGACTGCTTGATCTGTCCTCAGTTTTCTAAGGCACACATAAAGTTAAGTAAATGGACGCTGTCATTATGACATCATCAATAGTGAAGTTTGCGCATTAATTCAAAGTTATACAAATTATAGCTACTAAGGGTTGTTGTTTCATATAGGATATATAAAGATAATATTTAGTTATGATTCAGTCTTACAGTAGTCCCTAGAACTAGATATAGTTTGTTTATGCCCAAGGATATATTTTCTTCCTTATTGGTAGTGAGGTTACAAAATATAGTGCCATGAATTCAGCATCTATTTGAATCAATTAACCAAACACGTTATTCAATGGTTTTTATTGAGTCATTTAATATTACTTGTATATTAGTTTTGTAGCAAGATGACAGTTTTTATTGTAGGCCTATGTGAAATTTTTCTCTGTCAGGAAAATCTAGTCCCTAGCTGCTGAGAAAAGAAGCTCAGTTTAGATTGATAGTTTTTGGGAGCACATTTGTGTCAGAATAAAAGAGAGAGAGAGAGAGAGAGAGAGAGAGAGAGAGAGAGAGAGAGACTTAAGTAGATAATGAATTTGTTGATAAGGGATCATAATCAGCATAAAAAACTATTTAACAAACAAATTATTATTATTAATATGATTTGACAATTGTAGAATCCTGACAACTACAGGATCCTGACATTTTATTTTCTGACAATTCGATTTAATATAACCTAAGGTTATTGAAACCTAGATATAGTTTCTCTTTGCAAGAGTTATTCCCCTCTGCTGTACAATGCTAATTTTATTCTTTTGAAACCTTGAGCTATATCCAACACTCTTAAGACCCTGTGAAAGAGTATGATTATATACTGTTTGTAATTCTAAGATGACATTGTTTAATGACCAACGCAGTTTTGTGTATTCATATGCATTGTTTGATGTCAAGGAAATAAACATTTCATCTGTAAAGATCTTACGTTATGAGGATAGTTAGAACCCAACCTGTTACAATATCTTGAAATAACTAAAGCTATCGTTAATTATTAGAAATGTTAATTTGGTGCTTACTTTGGAGTAGGCTCTGTCTGTATGTGACTTATCTGTATTCACCGTTAACTTTTAATTCTCCTCCCAGCTGTCCCCATGATTACTTGATACGTGTTCTTGTATTTCACAAATGATGAAACACAGAATAACACAGTGAACATATGTACGTACCCAGAGTTACAGAGAGCGCCGATCTGACACACCTCTTTCTGCTTTTCCTTGATATCCGTTTAGGTTTCAGAATCGGTAAAATTGAAGAAATCTTTCAAATGATAGACATTACATCCACAGCAAGGCATTCAGCACCACCAAGAGTGCCAAGTACCTCGACATTACCATCAGTGACGATCTTTCCTGGAACCAGCACATCAACACCATCTGTAGAAAGACCAGCAACACCATCTGAAGAAAGGCCAGCAACACCATCTGTAGAAAGGCCAGCAACACCATCTGAAGAAAGGCCAGCAACACCACTGTGTTCCTTAGGCGCACCCTGTCATCATGTCCTCAAAACATGAAGGCTACAAGATACAACAACTTCATGCGTCCGCACCTAGAGTAGATCATGTGGAACCCTCATATCCAGGCTAATGTACGGCCAAGGAAAAACATGTTTTGTTAACGGTAGCTACAAACTCCACAGACTGCTATGAATCACAAACTTGGATGGGGGAGTTAACTGCGAGATAGACCTGCCAAGCTCACCATGATGCATCGTGTCTGTCATTTTCTGATTAACCAGTCACCCCATCTTCAAACATCTCAGGGCCGCTACAAGAGGATGTCAATAACGGTTCAAGGTTACTTATTACAGAATTTTTTTCCCCATCCACCATCCGACCGTGGAACGTCCTTCCAGACATCAAGGAGGCAGGATTGCTTAAGACCTTCAGGGAGAGGATCCAGGCCTTCCACCCACTTCAGCCATAGCCGCCATTGTCTTTTTTCTACCAATTTCTAAACATTTTAACCATGTAAATAAGAAGACTCTGCCTTACGGAAGGACATGTTTAATCAAAGCGTGAAGGTGTTGCAAGGATGGTCCTACACGAACATGAAGATTGATTGATTGATTGTATATTGTTTAACGTCCCTCTCGAGAATTTTTCACTCATATGGAGTGAAGGGCTGTAAAATTTAGGCCTATGCTCGGCGCTTAACGGCCTTTGAGGAGGAAGGGATCTTTATCGTGCCACACCGGCCTCGGTTTTTGCGGTCTCATCCGAAGGACCATTTAGTCGTCTCTTACGACAAGCAAGGGGTAGAGGACCTATTCTAATACTAACAGGAAGAAGAAAAAGAAAAACATTTAATTACTGACCATTTTGGCCCCACCTTATACCAAAAACCCTACCACTGGAATCATGAAGTTTACAATTTCGGTAGAGGGCTACCAGTTCCTTTGAAATATCCATTTAGTTTCAATTTAGTATCATTAAAGATGTTATTTAAATGTTTTATACATAAATACCATATACCAAGTTTGGCTCCGCCCTGGAGTCAGAATCCCTAGCCAAGGGTAATTAAATGTCCAATTTTGGTTGACGCCATCCTGCTTTAATGACTGTGCAAATTATTATTGTTTTTTAATTTTATTTATTTATTTATTTTTTTTTTTTATACAGATGTACGGTTGTAGAGAGGTTTTTCTAAAGTTGGCTGTTTTATCAAATTATTGATATACATCCAATACCTACTGCATATCACTTATTTAAACAAAAACAGATTATAGGAACTCTCCAATTTCGGGAGAAAAAATATTGCGCCATGGAAGTCAGCATTTGAAAGGAAAATTTAGTGATAGTTTTTATTATGGAATTTATATCCCTAGACGGCAAGTAATGCAGCATTGATATTGATACAGAATTAGTTTAACTGTCATATAGCCAATCTGAAGTGAGCAGCAATATCAACTGGGTGCATAATAATTGCGAGTCTAAGAACCGACCGAAGTTTAAAATTACCAGACATGAATAATCATATGAAGGACTGCACCGAGATCCCGTGAAGGCGTCAGTCCAAATATCCAGCCGAGCCGAATTTCAGCCGATATTACAGGTTACGGAAAACGGTGTCGGACAGTTTTAAGCGCGATCTTCAAGAAGAAGAAGACTCAAGCAAAAACTTCATTTGGGAGACTTAAATATCTGACACCACAGCAGCACACACACGTCGACAGGGCTGCAGTTATGTACTGTAGTATCTGGGGAGTCTTCCCCAGTACGACTTGTTTATCCCCGGATTGCAGAGGATCAACATCCGGCAGCACGAGGAGATTTCCCGCGGTTATGGTACATGCCAGACATACAACAAGACCTACCCGAAGCTTAGACCGACAGCAGGCAGAACAGTTAAGTCCTCGGGACCCATGTTTTATGTAGATACACAGTAATAAATACTATAGATACTTTATTGGCGCCCAACTCGAGGCCACGGACTTACCTGGGTGGGTTATTGCATTTTTTTTTAAAATATACATATTTTTTTGCTTTCCACAGTCACGTTGTTAGGTCGCCATATTGGCGGGTAGTGTCAGATTTGGATTTTTCTTTTTTCTACTCGGGAATAGATTTCGATTTTAGTGATTAACAGGGATTTTTATTAATTACTGAATCAATTTAGACATTACTTGACTGCATTTTTGATACATTTTTTGAGGATTATTTACTTGTGAGATGGATATGTCTATAGATGAGGCGTTACTTGGGTTGGGCTTGCGCCCTCACCCAGACATACATGTGGTCACGCGGAATGTACCCGCGTACTCCCAGGTATCCTCAGGCGGTGGCAAACGTTATTTCACGCTGTTCTTGGCTTCCTGTTTGAGGGAGGTAGCTTAAGGGATGCCACAGGTGGAGGAGTGAGGCTTAGTGGCACGCAGTTTGGCTGTAGAGAGGGCGACCGGTTTATTGACACGCAGTTTTGCTCTAGAGAAGGTGACAGGTTTAGTGGCACGCAGTTTGGTTCTAGAGAGGGTGGCAGACTTAGTGGCACACAGTTTGGCTCTAGAGAGGGTGACAGGCTTAGTGGCACGCAGTTTGGCTCTAGAGAAGGTGACAGGTTTAGTGGCACGCAGTTTGGTTCTAAAGAGGGTGACAGGCATAGTGGCACGCAGTTTTTCTCTATGGAGGGTGGCAGGTTTAGTGGCACGCAGTTTGGCTCTGATGAAGGCTATAGCTTAGATTGGGATATGCAATGTAGGTGTGACTTCCCGGGGAATTTAATGGGATTAGATTCGCCCAAGAGAGGGTCTGGACATGACACCCCAGGGTTTAGCGATCGGGATAGGTGGGAGGAGGATTTATTGTCCCCTGGTGGGAGCTCAGTTATTCCTAATGTCCCGGTGAGGCCTACTCCAGTCAAGGGGGATGGTCATGTACCCAGCTCTGGGAGTCTCCCGGAATATCATACCCCTACTCTGCATTCCTACACTCCAGTGTCAAGGTCAGTCCCACCCCCTCATTCATGGGTTGGTGATCAGGCCCTAGGCCAGCTTAGTCAGGGTTTGGCCCAGATGGGCTTGGGTTCACACTTGCAGCACCCCACTCCTGGACCATATTCCCCAGTTGCCCCATTTTCGGAGCTAGGGACTACCTACAGGAATTACCAGTCCCCACAGCCCAGCCAGGGCTATGATCTGCTTACAGGGTCCCCAGTCCCGCATGCCTACCCATCCCATGTTCAAGACCCTTGGGTTGGGGGGAATGCCCCCCACACCCAGCCTTTGGTATCTCCCATTCCTGGCGGTTACGCTAGCATACCTATGCCCTACCCTACCATGATGACTCCTTATCAACAGCAGGGGCCCTTCACCTACCCTGGCACCACGGCTTGTGGGTTGGGGGATGAGAGGGGTAGCGTAGTGCACATCCAACCCCAGTTAGGTGAACCAAAACGACACACACCATTCTCTGGGCATTCTGCCCAGGGACTAGCTCCAGCGTCTCGCACCACGTACCAGGTCCCCCAGTACTCTTGTAGAGGGGAGCAGTCGAAACCCACCCCAGTACAAGGATTTGCGGTACGATGGAAATTCTAGCTGGAAGTCCTTCCTGCACAAGTTCATTCGCCTGGCCCGCAGCCAACAGTGGACTGAGATGGAACAACACGACCAGTTATGCTTCTCCTTGGAGGGGACAGCCAGTGACTACTACACCCTGTTGATGGAAACAGACCGCGGTCTCTCTTTGGCTGACATCATTGGGCGGTTTGAGAAACGTTTTGGGTCATCTGCACCAGGTATCACGCATCAATTGAAATTTCAGTCAGCATCACAGGATGTGGGCGAGTCATTGCGACATTGGGCTGACAGGGTGCTTACCCTAGCCACCCAGGCTTTCCCGGCTGTGCTGGATGTACATGTCTATGCCATCCCACGGCTGTGCTATGGTGCTGAGGACAGGGACGCAGGACTTAATGCCCTGGACGGCCAGCCCAAGACAGTTGAGGAAGCAGTCGACCGAATGCAGTACTATCAGCATTCACGGCAGATGAAATCATCCAAGCCCATGAGGGATGTGAGGCAGGTAGCTCAGGTTGAAGCTCCCAATCCTGACAAGGAGATCAAGGAAATGCGCCAGCGCCTTGAGGAGTTGGAGAAGGAAATCCGAGGGCGGACCCTCTCTCGGAGACCTTCATCGCCATCATCGAACGGCAACCGAAAGCCAGCAGTCTGCTTCAAATGTGGGGCCATGGGACATTTTAAGCGGGAATGCCCGGAAAGGCGGGGAAAACTGAGGCGAACCAGGGCCAGGGGACCAAGGTGAAGCCTAGGGACGGTCAAGACGCACAACCGTGTTCATCAGAACCAAGGGGGCGGGGAGCCAAGACCCGTCAGCTACAGTTTAGTAGTGGAGG
Organism: Ostrea edulis; assembly: GCF_947568905.1. NCBI lineage: Eukaryota > Metazoa > Mollusca > Bivalvia > Ostreida > Ostreidae > Ostrea > Ostrea edulis. The sequence continues at coordinate 72,355,171 of NC_079167.1, forward strand.
GCCTACGCAGCGGGAAGTGAGGATGTTAACTCCAGAGTGTTCCCCAGCTAGGCCAGGGCCGTACGAGGTTCGCACGGGGACAAGTCAGTTTGTAGGAGGACACAGGCAGGCGCTCTCCTGCATGCGCCGCTCCAGGAAGGGCACGCTCCAAGTGCGGTTCAGGGAGGCACCCGAGGAGGAATCTGACGACTGGGTCATAGGGTGGGATGAGGACAAATACGAGCCCTCTCCCAGGGATATGTTGTCGGAATTCAGGCTCCCTGAGGATATCGTGGTGCCGGAACTGCCCGGTTTGGGGGCAGAGAACCAGGGGGATGGGGAGGATTTTCCGGAGGATTCGGAGGACTTGCCGGGTCTGGAGCCCTCGCCCATTCAGGAGGAGCAGGTAGGCGCGGACCCCGCGTCCGAGCCTAGCGAGTGCCCGGAGCCAGTTAGGGCTCAGGTTCAACCCAAGGAGGAATGTGGGCTGGGGGTGGTCAATGGCCAAGCGGAGAACAGGACTGCGGATATGCCATTCCGGCATGCGGGAGAATCCCACGAAGACTCGCCTGTGCCAATAGGATAGATACGCCCAACCACCGGATTCATGGTCCAAATGGTAGTCCAGAGAGTAAGGCTACAGGCAGTGGTAGACACTGGGGCGAAGGGGAGTGTGTTGTCCACCCGGGTCTACGAGGAGCTCGACCACAAGCCTCCCATCAAGCAGCATGTGACCTTGGTCCAGGCAGGGGAAAATGCCAGGATAAGGGGCTTCATCATTGGCCTTGTGGCAGTTCGCCTTGGAGACACAGAACATAATGTCGACCTGTATGTGGCCCCCCTGCAGGACCAAATGCTGCTAGGTATGGAGTTTCTCCATCAGCAGAAGGCTCATTTAGACCTGGAGCATGGCATCATGACCTTGGGAAAGGAGAAGGTCCCTATGACGTCCCAACGCCCAGGAGGGGGACAGCAGGCCCAGGTTTCAGTAACGAAGTCTATCCGGGTCCCAGCTGCTTCAGTCGTCCTATGTCCTTGTCGTTTGGATAAGGAGTTGGAAGACTTTGTTGTTAGCCCTCAGATCAAGCAGACCTCGGACGTATTATCGGTGCCACACACTTATGCTAGGGAGAGAACGTTGGTGACCAGCATTGTCAATGCCTCAGGAAGTGTCTATCTCCGGAGGAAGTGCGATCGGATCAGCCTTGGAGGCCGAACCATGGGTGCTGGCACCTGACTTGGTCGTTGAGAATGTGAACAGTGTGGACCCCCACACTGAGGCAGGGACTAAGCTCAGCACATTTACAGCAAGAGTTAATATTGCCCCCTTAGCTTGCCCTGGAACTTGGTCAACTTCCAAGGAGGCCATATTGGATGGTGGGGGAGATTTCCCCCTTGAGCCGACCAACATTGCTGAGGAAATTAGTGTGGTTGAAGCTTCAGCTGTTGGCCTTACTCATTGTGCGCCCAGTGAAGGTGTTCAGGATGGTTACAATGGCCCTGTTAGCGAGGCGTCATGGAACTATGTCTCCCGAGAACTTCTCGGGTTCCCAGATTGGACTCAAGGGGCTGAGTTTGACTTCGAGACGGATCTTGTGGGACATGACTCATTCAGGACCCAAGTCCGACAGTTCAGAGGCATCAGGTTGCCTTGGCCCCCACCTGTATTTAGAGCTGGTGGGAGAATCTGTAGATCCTTTTCAGTGATGGATGTGCGACCCAGGGCTCGCCCTGGCCAACACCGGTTGGGATTAGATTAGTCCCAGTCAGTTTTCTCCGGGGCATTTACCCGGACCTTTCCTGCCGGAACCCTTTCCGGCGTCCTCGGATAGTTCATCCGAGGGGGCGTGTCGCGCCCACCTTGACCATTGGTTGGACCCGTTTCTCCGTCCTTCAGAGGAAACGGGGGGGGGGGGGGGGGGTAGTATCTGGGGAGTCTTCCCCAGTACTTGTTTATCCCCGGATTGCAGAGGATTAACATCCGGCAGCACGAAGAGATTTCCCGCGGTTATGGTACATGCCAGACATACAACAAGACCTACGTGAAGCTTTGAGACCGACAGCAGGCAGAACAGTTAAGTCCTCGGGACCCATGTTTTATGTAGATACACAGTAATAAATACTATAGATACTTTAGTACTCATTGGATTCAAAATACCCTAAACTGTCGGAGGTTGCAAACGTAAAGATTTTCTACTATGAAGTCTGGACAAAAACAATCAACACTCTTGGAAGCATGTAAAATTATTGTCCTATCGATATCTAATATCATGCTTTGTCCATCAACAACGCTACGACATAGGTGAGAAGAAAGAATATGTCAGACAGCGTTTCCCTCACGGACATTTTTTCGCTAAGGATAGCGAGTGCATGAATTAAATTGATAATTAATAAATGCGATATCTATCCTTTCATTCAGAATATACTAAATGAGTATATTTTTAAATTGACCAACCGTTTTGGAAATGCCGCACTTTAATTAAAACAATGTGTAAGCTAAATCACATCAAATTTACTCTGTATTTATAGAACCATGTACGGGGCGCCAATTGGGACGTGATCTTTTGGCAATCAAAATCAATTCTGTGTTCACAAAAATTCGTACATAACAAAATCATTTTTGTCTTCCAATAGTATGTTATGCATACTTGCTTTGTGATTACGTCATTTTTATAATGACAAAAATCAGTTTTGTTATATACTAAATTATCTTTCAGTGAACAAAAATCAATTTTGTCTTGACAAAATTTATTTTTGTCAATACGGAAGTTCCGAGTTCCCCAACAGTTATTTCCCTTTATCGAACTCTTTCGTAAATTATGACGTAAAATATGATGACAGTGGGTACATTTGCTAATTACTATCGTTGTATTATTTCTTAAAAGATGATATCCAGAGTTTCTGAGACCATCCTATCTCAGGGGAAAGGCAACTTTAGTGAGTTTATGAATATTGGATAACAAAATGGCTCAAACAAATATTGTTAATTGCCATCTTTCTTTGATAAAAGGGTCACTCATGTAGAAGAGGAAACGAATAATGATTTAATAGCCAATTTAATGATCTTATTCAAACAAATTATGCTTGATATGGCCAGAATATGCATACCAGTGATTGATATAAACAAAAGTTACGCTTTCATTACATTAATCGTAGGTAATCGTTATGAACAGTGCCAGTCTACGATATCATGTATACATTGTGTACCCACCATACGTCATAAAATGCGAAAGAGTTCGACAAAGGGAAATAACTTTTAGGTAACTCGGAACTTGCGTATTAGGCATGCAAATATATACTTATTTACATACAAATTTGATTCTTGTTACCTTATTTGTAAATTAGATTGAATTTGTACACAAAATGTTGATTTCGAGATTTTGTATTCGAATCTGTTTTGTGTGGAAACAATTGAGTTTTGTTAAGAAAAGTAAAAATTTAACACAAAATTCAATTTTGTGTCACAAAAGTCAATTTTGTGTGAGTTTACGGCGCGGATCTAAGAAGTCTGATTTTAATTAGGTGCGATCAGCATTCTTGAAAACTTTCAGACAGTTTACGGCGCGGATCTAAGAAGAAAACTTTAATAAGGTGCGATCAGCATTCTCGGCTATGGCTAACATATGAAATGCTTGTCGAAAAGAATATTTGAATGTCCATTCCTGGAGTCGTTCAATATCTTGTCACCCTTTACTCTTGTCACCTCTCATGCTAGAAAATGAAAATGGCCGATGTGTTCCAACTGCTTTACCGATATAAGGGAAATAACTCCTGTTTACTTCTGTCAAATGCATCACACATCGGGATGTCTAAGCTTGAAGCTTCGACTATTACACGGGCAAGGGACCCTCTAGTATGTTTACACTTAAAGGACATTTTCCTTAATTTGAAAGTTTGATTTCATTTATTCTCGATGCAATGGAAAGAAGAAAAAACAACTTCGCATGGAAATTCGCCTGTTCTGTCTATTTTTCGATTTGAAACTCAAGAAAAGGAAGTATCAAAGAACATTATCCTCTGTAGGAGACATTCACCATTGCACATGACTTTACCGTATACAATCTCCAATAAACCTTTGATGCAACAAACTTAACCCATTTCATAAATAATTTATATCAAACCACTAAGACGACAACAGGAGAAATCAACATATAAAGTTTACAGTAGTTTATATTTTGTACAACGCGTCAATCGGTATGTATTTGAAATTATCTCTTCTTTTTTTCTTCAGGGAAAATGATGGCAAAATAGCAAAAATTCTGTGGTTTTATTTCTGATATTATCAAAACTTCAAATGTTATATTAAAAGAAAATCTTTAAATTTGAGTGTTTTTTAATTAAGAACAGGCTGTATTAAAAAAAATTAAAATGGAAACATGCAGTTTCACGACGATTGACATTTGTTCAAACTACCCCTAGGGTTCAGGAAGTGACCATAATAGATACTTCTATCCCACAACCACAATAGATATTCCTATCTCACGACCACAATATATACACCTATCTCACGACCACAATAGATATCCCTATCTCACGACTACAATAGGTACCCCTATCTCACGACCACAATAGGTACCCCTATCTCACGACCACAATAGATATCCCTATCTCACGACCACAATAGATATCCCTATCTCACGACCACATTAGATATCCCTATCTCACAACCACAATAGGTACCCCTATATCACGACCACAATAGATATTCCTATCTCATGACCACAATAGGTACACCTATCTCACGACCACAATAGATACCCCTATCTCACGACCACAATAGATATCCCTATCTCACGACCACAATAGATATCCCTATATCACGACCCCAATAGATAATTCTATCCCACAACCACAATAGATACCCTTATCTCACAACCACATTAGATATTCCTATCTCACGATCACAATGGAAATCCCTGTCTCACGACCACAATAGATACCCCTATCTCACGACCACAATAGGTACCCCAATCTCACGACCACAATAGGTACCCCATATCTCCCGACCACAATAGGTACCCCAATCTCACGACCACAATAGATATCCTCTATCCCACAACCACAATAGATATCCCTACCCCATGACCACAATAGATATCCCTATCTTACGACCACATTAGATATCCCTATCTTACGACTTCAATAGATAATTCTATCCCACAACCACAATAGGTATCCCTATCTCACGACCACAATAGGTACCCCTATCCCATGATATTCAACCCACAATGAAATACACAATAGGTATCCCAATCCCAGAATTTTCATTCCACAATGAAATACAAAATTGATACCCTGAAACCAAATTCACGAAATTACACCCCAACGAAACAGTAAAATCTGTAAAACTCACGAAAATTGGTCCCCGCCTATTCTAATAAATCCACAAGAAAAACTTGTTGACATATTGTGAATTATGTATTAATGCTGGTGAAATAAAAACTTGTCATATTGTGAATTGGTATGTTACAACATGAAAATGTGTTGTAACAGTAGCTGAATGTCTTTCAAGTACTGTTTAGGCAATTTGAACTTTTAAAATCTGTTAAAAAAAGCTATAAATGAGGAAATTCCTTTTCAGAGGCACACATGAAATGCTACAGATTTTGACAGGAGTGTAGTTCTCAACGCATATGCAAAAACGTAAATCTTTGTTAACACAGAAATAAAAATAATTCTACCTCAAGCATCACCAATCTATATGACTTTAAAAGATATACACCTTAAGCATCACCAATCACATACATTCTATATATCTCAAACACCCCTAATTCACTTGAATTCTATTTTTCTCACTTATATTAGGTGTCTGTCGAAGTACCCGCACCTCTCACTTCTAAATGCCGAACATGTGGCTAAGGAGCAGTCACTACCCATTTTTAGTTTCAACGTAACCATGGTACGAGTGACACTCGAACCCAAAAGTCTCTGGTGATAAAGCGAACGCTCTACCCGTTCAGCCACAGCAATCTGTGTACACTATTGTTGTAACACGTTTACCTGGGCTAAGTGCTTATTCAAATGTTGCTTACACAGTCGTTATGTCTCCGCTTTGTGATATATGAACAGATATGACAATCTCTATTGGATAATATGATATAATATGGATATCTTACCGATACTTATAAACCTGTATCCAGATTCCACATTGTGTTTATTGCTTGATCCGCCCCATATCTTTCAGGATAATGATAGATGTAAAATCAATTTCAGGAAGATAAAATATCTCTTTTTATTTTCAATGTGCAATTCCGTTTTATGTCACGCTTGAATGTAAACATTCTAAGATATTTAGGAGTCCTAGACTTATTTAAGTCAACAAGTCACTATTAATATATTTCGAATTTGTCGAGTCTTATCAATTGTAAACAGTATATTGGTTTGCAGAAGAGAATACCGGTATAGTTTGTTGAAGTTGGGAACTTGGCAGATACATGTAATATGATACTTCCTGAAGCAGTAGTTTGGTTTTGGTAGGTCAGTACAGATAAGTAAACAAGCAAAGCCCGTTGCAAATAACAAACTGATTTATTGTTTTAATGTTGTTTTTAGAAAATCCAATATGAGAAAAACAAGTTTTACTCCTTTGACTTCAACATATCAGAGATTATGTTTTGAACTGAGCTACTGTAGCTGCCACTGATCATTGATAATGTAATTTTCTACGAATAGTGGCAACTGCCACTATTTCACTAATTTATACCATATTCATTGTCGCCCACTTGCCTATCATTATGACGTCATAGTTCTGTTGACTTTTGTTTTGTGACGTTCAGGCCAATGAAATCCTGCAAAATATACCAACTCTATTTATACCGTGTATTTTTCTAATTTACTATGCGCATGTTTTCTGCAGATAGTGGTACTACCATTGTTTCTGAGTTCATACCACGTTCATTGTCACCTTCCTACCTCTCATTATGATGACGTCATAGTCCTGTTGGCTTTTGCTTTGTACAAATATACTGTTCATGTACCGTGTCCTCCACGTAATTAAATGAATGCTCGTCTGTGTTCTTGTAGAAAAAATACAACACAATCTAACCATACTCTCCCTCTCGCAGTAGGATAAAGCACCTACATGTACACTGCTATGTACAGCATGCGCACTCTTCCACTCGATCACTCTTGGAATAGACTGTGTCCGTCATTTACACAAAGTTGAATTACCTTCAAGCAGTAATGCACTGTGTCCAGTTCGGTTAAATGTGATCAATAACAATTTATGTCGGTGTGAAATAATACATTTGTTGTCCCGAGTTTTCGGTCGACGTGTTATGCAGGACCTGAGGACCAAACTATTACCTGAGGCCGAAGGCAACCGTTTGGTTCAAGGGTCCATTATAACACATGTTGACCGAAAACTCAGTCGACAAATGTTTTGTTATGTACATGTACCTTCTCTCATTATATGTAATCAAACGGTAGCTAATGTTATATAAATATATCTATTATTCATACAATCAGTAACAAAATTATTTAACATGTAAATAAATTTTCAGGAAAATAACAGTTTTTGGATTGTTTAAACAATTAATATCACAGAATTGGGTTATCTTGAATGTAACTTGGTTAATTGAAATATTTGTAAACAACGATGCAACACTGGAACATGATTGGAATTCCTGTTTCTCCTGCGATTTAGTTTTGTTTTCAAATACATTTTCTAAATTTTTTAAGTCGAACAAGAAGTCGCTAAACTCAACAGGTGCACGTGATGCTGAACCTGTCCAATACAAACTCTTGTTGCAGACGGATGTTGACATTTACATTACTCTCTAGAAGGGTCCACGAATTGGTCGTATTGTCGCAAATGAGGCGTGACGTCATAGGTCAAAAGTCCATTCGATGTTGACTTAGCAGTCCAACATCGATTGTATACTGTTTACCGTCCCGCTCGAGAATATTTCACTCATATGAGGACATCACCATTGCTGGTGAAGGGCTGTAAAATTTAGGCCTATGCTCGGCGCTTACAGCCTTTAAGCAGGGAGAGGTCTTTACCGTGCCACACCTACTGTGACACAGGGCCTTGGTTTTTGCGGTCTCATCCGAAGGACCGCCCCATTTTGTATTCTCTTACGACAAGCTAGGGGGTACTGAGGACCAATTCTAACCCGGATCCCCACGGGAATCCAACATAAAAAAAAGGGGGGGGGGGCGGTCAACATTTTAACTGTGAGAACATTTGAATTATTTGACTTTTTATTGTATTGATTTAAAATAGAAAGTAATTTATATAGGTATAACAATGAATAGTGACCCCGTTGAAAACCTGCTCATGGGTAATTTCTTAACGTTAAAAGATTACCCCTATCAAAATTTTACGTTAAATTCGGATCAAAAACAGTCGTTAAAATGTGATCAGCGTTTAAATTTTGATCAGTAATGGGGTCACTTTGTAACGTTACACACATAATGTAAAGAAACATTTTGTATATTTGAAGTCATTTGTTGATGTTGAAATATGACCCCAGTTATAACCGAGATATAGACTGTACAGAAAACGTTTGGCATATTTTGAGTTGATTTTCAATATTGAAATATGACCCCCTTCTACCTGACTGAGATATGGATTGCACATTAACATTTTATGTATTTGGGGTCATTTTTCATTGTTGAAATATGACCCCTACTACTTGTCCGAGATGCGGATACCCGGATTCTACAGAAAACATTTTGTACATTGAGGGTCATTTTTCAATATTCAAATTTGGCCCCCACCAGAAATCATCTCTAAAGTGTCAAAATTTCACGACTGTGAAGGTAGTTAATCAACGGTCTGGGTCAATTTTCAACATTGAAAATTTATCAAACATCTGTTAAAAATTGGCCCTTGGGATCGATTTACAACGTGGTCACTATCAAATGTTGCACCGACGTGAAGCGCTGCAGTTTGCGGCATATTTATAAGGAAGTCCATATATGTTGGATGTATATATATATATACATATATATCTTAGGAACGAAATCAAATGTTCAATGTCAGACAAAAACCTAAATTCTTATAGTTTTCAACAAGACCCCTCCCCTTAAAACCAAATATGATGAATGTTGAAACTAGTCAATCAACAAGTAAAAATGCACCATTGATTGATTCTATGTTGTTTAACGTCCCCCTCGAGAATCTTTAACTCATATGGAGATGTCACCACTGCCGCTGAAGGGCTGGAAAATGCTCGGCGCTTACGGCCTTTGAGCAGGGAAGGATCTTTATCGTGCCACACCTGCTGTGACACGGGACCTCGGTTTTTACGGTCTCATCCGAAGGACTGTCCCATTTAGTCGCCTCTTACGACAAGCAAGGGGTACTGAGGATCTATTCTAACCCGGATCCCCACGGGATAAAAACGTACGAGTATAAATAACACTATGTATACTTTTCTACTGTTTAATCGCAAGTAAAAGTGTATATCAAAATATCATTATGTGGTTTTAAACAGTCACTTGTCTTTTTCCGCTAAAGTGTAATCGATGTCGTATGACAGATCCCGTGGTGATCCGGGTTAGAATAGGTCCCCAGTACCCCTTGCTTATCGTAAGAAATGAACCAAATGGGGCGGTCCTTCGGATGAGACCGCAAAAACCGAGGCCCCGTGTCACAGCAGGTGTGGTACGATAAAGATCCCCCTCTGCTCAAAGGCCATAAGCACCGAGCATAGGCCAAAATTTTACAGTCCTTCACCGGCAACGGTGACGTCCCCATATGAGGGACGTTAAATAATAGGCCTATTCGATAATCAATAAATCGTATGACAGAATCTTGAACGGGAGTTCTTCACACATCCCCTCCCTAACTACTACAGTATTAGAATTTAGATTTTTATCCGACATCGATCGTTTGATCTCGCCCCTTAAATCAGTTGAGCTGAGCTATAAACGCTTGATGTTGCAATTTGTTCCATTCAGTAGTGATGATTGAAAGGCAGTCGTCACTTTAACGTAGTTCCACTCTCCTGTGAGGTCATAAGATTTCGCAAAGTCAATGATTTAATAAGATTTATGCTTGACAGGAACATAAATTTTGTTGGAATCTTTTTCAATACATGGTTATTGTAAAAAAAAAAATCTTGCAAACCATAAAGTATTTCAAAAGTCTAAGTTATATATACGAATAATCAATTATATATTTCAAAATATTGAATCCAAAGACAATAACTCTGTTTTCATGGAATTATTTATCTAGTCCATTATGCGATAAATTTCCTTTATTTTTCACAAACATTTTGTATATCTTATTATAAGAAACAGTGCCAAGAAATTATTATAAATACTATTATATCGTTTTAACAGGTGAAGTTTTTGTGAAATTTTGGTTATGCTATTTTTAAGAAAAATTGCAATTTTCTGACGTTGATAACAGATGCATGTGTGCTAAGTGATAAAAAATTTATCAATACCGCAACATAATTATTTTATCATTTTTATTTGTAACGAAGATATATTATTTAAAGAATCAACAATCAAATATAAGATTGAACCTATAACCAGAGGGGTGGAATTACCTGAATATATATATATATATATATATATATATATATATATATATATATATATATATATATATATTCAAGTTATGTTTAACATTAAAAATATCACTCATTTAAAGTTCACAACCAAAAACGTGGACATTCTAATGCAAGGATATGAGCAATATTTCAGCCTGAACTCCGTGTTTTGTAAACAAGACTGGAGTCTTGTTTATGGAGTCTTGTTTATATTTACAAACAAACTAGTGACATGTTAGTTTTGTAATTTGAAATATTCTAATCTTGCACAGGCACAAATTTAACTTTTGAATGGCACGTTTTACCGAAAAAATGTGATATACATATATATGATAATCTCGGATCGATAACCCCAAATATTCCAAACTTTGTAAACAATAACATTCCTCGATCTTTGTTTACACAACAAATAATAACCGTTTTATAAAGAGCTTCTGTCATAATGTATAACCTTGTTTTTTCCTTCTTTCTTGTGAAACCTTTTAAACACATTAACAGTAGATTTTGATCATTAAAAGTGAAAAACAAAGTTCTGGGGGAAATCGTGAACCAGTCCTTGTAATAGCAAAAGTACACGAGAACTCAGTACACCCATCCGATCCTTCTAGAACTGTTTCTCTGATTTCGTAATTGTTAACCTGTTATCTAATATTATACACCCTGAAGAGAAGGCACCTTTGTATGCATCTTGATAATGGAAATGTGTCAGTTCAATTAAATCTGTTTATCAAACTTTAAGCTAAGGTAAGAGACAAGAGAGTTCGATTGCGTGCAACAAAATTGATAAACAGCACGCCTATTTATTGGTTCGATAAATTAGATTTCTATTTCATGATATTGTTAACTTTTAAATCCCTGTTCTGAGCACGCACCTGTTTTTTCATTACCCCATGCACCTTCAATAAGACGCTAGATGGTAACCTTTGCGACTCCTTTTGATGCAAGATATTTTCTAAATGATACTTGTAACAATTATTTTTAATGATATATGCATCAGCTGTATGCTGATAAATTTTTTTTAAGTACATCTGACAACTACTTCTAAAATTAAGTCATAACTCTGATAGCACATGTTTAGATAAACAAAATGTTTCATATTGATAACTTGTTATGACATCAAATGATAGTGGATTAAAATACCTCGTAACCAATAATGGCAGTTTTGATAAGAGGAAAATTTTTTCTTCATATTGAACTTTCTGCTTTGTGATTAATTCATCTTTAAATTAAGGAGGTTATGCTACACAGAGAAATTTTATGATGATGAAAAGTGGAGAATATGTACAACAACAATATTTTGAAATTGAAAACTTTCAAATTTACTTTATCTAGTCAAAAATTGCAATTTTAGTTGAAAGCAAATTGTCCACGAACAGGCGATCCACAGTTCAGCAGTCGGCATGCTAACCTACTGAGCTACTCAGCTAGGCGAGAATTTTTTTAAATGATTAGATAGATATTGCTGATATTTACATTTCCATCCATGTTTTAAATGGCGATGTAGAGTACATCCTTAACCTTGCTACTTTTGACGTTGACTCCTCATACAAAAATGGAGTCATGTGAGTCAATTATTAGAACTTCTAGCCAATACCTAACAACAACTGTATTAAATCTAGAACATCATGTATGTTGTCCTCGCACCTATTCGTGTCACAAAGTTGATGTTCATTTCACATCAAGTGTGTCGAGTTAAAAACTCTAACTGGGGCCTTCAAACCAAACACTGAATATTTTAGTTGATACAAGAGTAACTGCAAAACGGGGAGATACAGCTTGCCCCCTCCTCCACATTTTGCTAAAAGAAAAATACGAAATGCAATTTTGCTTCTTTATTCTTTGGGGGACCTGAGGCGGATAAAACCCCTCGTGTATAGTCTTTTTGTGTGTGTATTCAACGTTTGTATGCATGTAATATGGTTAATCCCCTATTTGTCTACACTACTGTTTTAAAATACACATTCTGTCTGGATGCTTTAGTTGATGTATCAAATACCTGTGATGAAATAGAGGACATCTGTAGTCGACATCAAATAGTCTACATCAAATATTAACTCATTGATAATTCTTGTATTGTTATCGGAAATGTTTACAGGGAAAAAAAATAAACAGTCGATGATTATACTGTTGTCTTGTCTCATCATTTTTTTTAAAATTATGTTTTTTCATCGGAAAACAATAATTAAAAAAATCAATTCGTTTTTGTCACTCAATGAACATTGTTCTCGACGACACGAAGTATTTATATAAAATTTTGGATAATTATGGCCATAAAAATTAATTTAAAAAATCACTCGTCATAGTAACCTTTCAGCACTTGATCTGGAAGTACATGTTTGATCAGATGATGGAACAATGTTATGTCATTTTAAATACGCGTGTTGATATCTTAATTGTCCGGTGCCAGTTCACCGCGCCCGACAAAGGCAATAATTAGGGTTCTTAGTGATTAAATGATTAACTCTGTTCACTCAGGCGTCGTCCACCCAGGCATCCTGGTCACTGATTGGTCACTACCGCCGGACAGTAGCGGATAAAACACGCGTCCATATGCTGTTTGATTTAAATCTTCCATCGACTTCTTGACTTACAGGGTAAGAATATATACATGCATGGAATGTACTTAAAACCATACTTCAGTTTTCGTTGTTTATAAAATTATTAATGTTAAAGGGATGGGGGCTTTTTTGTGAAAGTGGACAAATTAAGTGAAAAAAAAACAAAACCCCAAAGACTTCGAGACAACAATATTGTACATGTTAAAGATCTATGTTGTCCCTAATGACAGAGATTTTGATATGTTATATATGTCTCTGCTGATGATTAAGGAAGGAAATATTAATCTTCTCTATTACCAAAGATTTCCTGTGGAAAAGGTCAGTGTCCCCCATACGTTCATTCTAATCAATTCCTATCTTGGATTGACAAGTATTTGATAAGAGGAGACCTAATTTCTATACGAATATGTGCCGAGACAACAAAACTATTCACCTTGACTTCATCTGGAAGCGTACCTCCGGTCACGGCAAGGACGTGGGTACAGAATGATCAGGGGCTGTTGTATTTGTATACACATGTCGGGAAAGGGGCGGAGTTTCAAAATCTAAATTTAGTTCTTGTTCAAAAATGATAAAACTATGATTACATGTATTTAACAGCTTATCAAGATAAAGACGACTCAAAGCAAAGCAGCTTGCTTTCCTCCGACGAAACGGGAGTCCATTCTGAACTTCGAAGAATAAACTTGAGATGATCAAAATTGCGGGACTTGCATAAAAAGAATTCACAGAAAGTGTAGAAAGATTAATCAGCTATGGCCCAAGGACTCAACGATCTGCATTTGAAACTCACCCGTAATGGAAAAATAGAAAAGGCTGCTATTGTGGATAAAACAGGAAAAATTGTTGCATGCAGTTCGAATTTTACTGTGAAAGACTGCGATATCAATGCCATCAAATGTGCGCTCTCAGGACAGTACTCTTCTCTTGTGAAAATGAAGTTCGGAAATGAAATGTTCATGTGTTTTACACAATGTGAGGAAAAAGACACTCTTTTGGGAAAGTATGAGGATGAAATTTTGGTCGCCCATCGCAAGAACGGTTTTCTGGTGGTAGGGATCGGGTATTCCGACACCCCCGGATCTTGCTTGTACGAAGTCACACAATTTGCGAAGAGATTCGACTCTAAAAGATTTAGTTACAAATGCTAGTTATCTGTGATTACGACAACAGAAACACTTTAAACAGTACCCACTTCTTTTGTTACGCCATGTGTTTTCACGTGGCCACGATACTTTGCGTTATGTTTATGTGACTTGATTTACTTGTAAAAAATGGCAGACTTTGTTATTTGTTCGTTGTTATTAATTTTTTTTTAAAGTTTTGATAATAAAAAATGTACATATTATAAAATATTCTAGTTTATTTTTCAAAAATACATTTAGGGAGTCGGTTGTTTAAATACGAAATGGTTTCTGAAATAGATTGAGGGTATCGTAACTACTTTGAGTTAAGTACTGCAGATTTAATAAGTGTATGTCGGATTGGATACCCGGAATTTAATTGTCTGATCAGTCATTCAATCTGATCCGATACATATTGCTATTAGAAAATTAGGAGTAGTCATTCCGGCATTTTGGAAGTGCGATCCTTATAAATCATCAGTTTTGATGTCAGCATAAACCATAGGTCAGCTATTCAGTCTATTTTGTTTAAAAATTATGTAGGATTGTTAGTCACCACATGTAGTTGATCATATTGCGCCGCCATTATGATTCGACAAATTCTACAGGAGTTATGGGACTTCGTTGAATTTGTACATGATGCTACACGATAGGACGCAACTTTGTTCAATTGCAGGATTGTTAGTCACCACATTTCACCAGTCTATAGGAGGTACTGGGGTTGTATTCCACTTTTATTGGAACACCCCAACACCCCCCCCCCCCAATTATTTTGTAAGGAGGGTGTCCCATCTGTGAGGCTGCAACCCTCCCTTTGAAATTTTTTCCGGATTTATATCTGTACAATAATGCTAATTTAGATAAGATTTACTCTAAGCATTTCTCAAGTAAATGTATTCATGTATAGCGTGATTATGTTGTACTGACGATCTATACAAATAACAATACAGATATGATAGAATTATTATAGGTTATAGACTTTGTATGGGAAAATATGACGACCGAGTTTTTTGGCGCGACAAAAAACGAGGTCGTCATATTTTCCCATATAAAGTCTATAATAACCTTTTTATTATAATTATATTTTCAGTTTCATTTAGAAACTAACAATGATTTATTTAATAACAATTTCTTTATTGGTTTAAAGCTGTATGGTCCGAATTACAATATTTTTTTCCATCTCGTAAAAACGCTATTAAATCATCGCACGTATGTAGTTATGAGACTGTACGACATATCATAAATAATTTCACCTGTTTTAACCCAAATAATTTGATTTTAAATCGATGTTTACAAATAACCGCGTCACTCTGCCATTTCAAGTGAGTCACGTGACCAGTTCAAACTTTCAGATCATTGCTGGTTTTATCTGTGTAAAGCTGTGTATTTTGTTATAACAGTGCCGCACCATAAGTTTAATAGAAATAAAAATATCAAATACCTCTTAGTAATTCGTTGTTTTACGCCCTTTCAGCCTTAAAACTAGACAGTTGCGTAGGAGTTAATACATCATGTTGGGATTCCCCTGACGCCCGTGGGTCTATTTATAGACGTCTATTATGGGATGATTTATATATGTAGCCACTATATTTACTTTCTAAATAATATTCGCACTGTTTTCTTTTACATGCAGATGTTTTCAAGCATGTAATTAAGGGAAAGTTAATAACTTTATAAAGTAATTAATCTGCTTTAAAGTAATTATGTACAAAAATAATACATGAACATCGGGTCATACAGCTTTAAATGAATAAAAGATGAAAAATACGAAAAATTTGAAAATTAACGGCGTAGTAACGTGTGCTATATGTCCACAAACTTTTAAAGAAAAAAAAGAAGAGATGAAATTGAAAGTACATGTATATAATAAAATAAGATATTGCGGTAAGACGTGACAATTCACCCGCAATTTTATGACGCGTCTCACACTGAATTATCACCTATTTTCACAGGGGGCTAAGCCCGTTTTGGGCCCGAACTCTGTGATGCCATAAATATAACAAGTGAAATCGAGAGAACGATGACGTATATCTTTGTTATTGTAAGAACCTGTGACTTGAAATTTGGCATGCAAGTAGTTAAACTTTGATCTATGCAAAGAAAACGACAAATTATGAATAGCATACCTAGTTTAAGGTCGATCGATCCTCATGTGACTTATCAATAATAATGGTTAAAAGTGCAAAAACTGTATTAATTTCCATTCAATATAGTTAAATTTAATCAATAACCATAGAAAATGTGTATGTTGCCACATTTTTAAAGATGTCAGACATTTGAATCGAGTGTTTAGTTGTTTTTTTTATCTGAGTCAGAGTTAGACCCCTTTCTATATTTATGGTATCACAGAGTTCGGGTCCAAAACGGGCTTAGCCCCTGTGCCTATTTTAATTGATTTATTTTAAAATGTAATCAAGTAGTTTGCAGTCGATAAACTTTGATCATAAAAGATTACTTGACCGTCAACTTAGGGAAGCAAAGGAGACACAGTGGATGGAAATGCGAGAAGGGGGAAACTAGCTACAAGGGGAATTTGACTCTATAGAGTGGCAATTCCGTGAGGATTATGATAAGCTTTTTGTGAGGGTTGGTTGCGTGTATATTGTTTACCGAGAATTTTTCACTCAATCGACATATGGAGACGTCACCATTGTCTGTGAAAGGTCGCAAAATTTAGGCCTACGACAGACATGAAACTCGGTACACTGGCACATCTAAGGAGTAGATAGCCCCTATTGACTTTTAAGGTCAAGGGTCAATCCATGGACATATGAAAATATTTTCTCTAACTATCTTGAGAAACCTTTGTTTGACAGACATCAAACTTAATACACTGGTACATCATAAAGCGAACATGTAGATGACCCCTTTGATTTTGGGTCCACATGGCCAAGGGTCAAACTGGACATAGTAATACATTGTCTCCAATATTTTAAGAATCATTTTCTTAATCGACAACAAACTTGATACACTGATTTTAGGTCACATGGTTAAAGGCCAAGTGTCAATCCACTCCTATGGACATAGGAAGATATATTGTCTGCTCGCTATCTTGAATTGTTTTGGCACTAGTCTACTATCAATTAAATGATTCATGTGTATAACCCTTTTCAATTTTGCACCAAACTTGTTCATAATGACACTATTAGACTTTCGTACATCATCGTGATTTTTCTATTAAACTAGAGATTAAGATTTTTTTTTTTAATTTTGAACATTCCCTGCATAAGCCATTACATTCACAAAACTACGATGGGTTCACGGATGTTTAACTAGTTTATGAATGAAATCTTCGTGACATTCCTATACAAATGAAAGGATGGTAAGTTTTGATATTAAACCATTAGAATAAACAAAACTGGACAGCAAAATCAACTCAAAGTCAGCGGAACAAAAATCACCACAGGATTAGTGCACTGTGTACTAGATATTAACTAACATTCCAAGTTTTGAATAACCAGGGCGCGCCATCTCGTACGAGCCCCTCCTTCCTTGTGTTGATTCTTTCGCCATACTGGGATTTTACTACTTTTAATAGCTTGTTAAGTAAACACACTGAACCGCTATAACAAGATGGGAGTTAATTACCATATTTTGAAATCAAATAACTTTTTACCCGTCTGATTTCGTGATACGCGTATACAGAAAAAACTGCTGGAACTTCTTAGATAATCTTTTTGAATAATAAATAAGAATCATGATTTTGAAAAGTTTTTTAAGGAATAAATATCTATGCTGTTAAGAGAATACATAAATAATGGAAACATGATGTCATTTGTGCCATCGTCGATTAAAGAAATGTATACAATCAACTTAGGCATTTTCCCTGTCATGTTTCTGTCGATGGTGAGGTATATAAGTGTATAGTAAATGGAAGCCGAACAGACGATTTTTAAAATGAGCGGCCTCTGGAACATCCTGCATGTATATCTGTCGGATCATGGATTCTGCATGTATCTCAAAGAATGTATACAAAATTGATTCAAAGACTTGTTAGAGTAACATCCTACAAACAAACTCAATCACTAAACAATCAACAGGACCAACTCTCTCTTTAATAAACCAAAAACTAATAAGGAAGAAAAGGAAAACTGTCTTTAGATCCACCACCAGCAATGTTAAATTCCTATCATAACAAACCAAATTTCTATCATATACCCGGGGATTTATCAAGGAGGATAGTTTATCGTTTTCCCCATGCCTATATCTCTATTCCCCGCAGACCGTGTTCATTAAAATCTACATATTATTTACATACCTCCTAAAGAAAAAATGTAAAATTATTCAGAACAAGTAAGGTGAAGGGCGTAAATTGATTGTTAGAGAATTGCATCATGTTTTATTTACAATGTAAAATGAGAACAAACTTAAAGAAGTGTGCACGTGAGGGATATTCTGTCTTGTAGAGACAAATATCCTTCAATGAAACCGTGGAATCTGGCCTCTTTTTACCAGAAAGTCAAGTGGCAGAGCACAATGACGTAGTAAAATTGAAAAACTCTAGTTGCGGGGTGAAGTAGGCAAACATCGTAGTACAGTTAGGGAATGGCGTCTGGACAGAGACTAAGATTGATCATCACTCAAATATTTGTCAAATAATAACATGTCTTAAAAGTGTTTCAGGAGAAGGCTTAGCCTGTTGTGAAATCCTATCACGACATACATGTATTTTATCAACTGTTATGGCTACATCACCAACGGTAGTATGGATACAGGAATGTGCTAGGAAGGTGCAGA
This sequence comes from Ostrea edulis, assembly GCF_947568905.1. NCBI lineage: Eukaryota > Metazoa > Mollusca > Bivalvia > Ostreida > Ostreidae > Ostrea > Ostrea edulis. The sequence goes on from NC_079167.1 coordinate 72,374,077, forward strand.
CGTACTTATAATGAATATAACATGCCAGAATATGTTAATAAAGAATGACGGTCTGTAAAGTTTTCACATCTTAAGAGTTCAGTTTTCTGAAATTTCAAAATTCCAAAGTGCTCTAGAAATCTGAAATTTCAAAATCCCGAGACTGTTTGATGATAAATAACAAATGACGTTATAACAATTCAAATTTCAACACGATTTAAGATTCTAATGTTTAAAATATCAAAAATACAAGCAAAAACAAGACTTTGGGTTCTACAACTAGTATCCAAAACTTAGATAATAATGTATGGAGTTTTTTATATTTCCAAACTATCATGGTTCATGTATATATTATGGTATGATGTAGCAACTTGTATACTGTAAACTAATCGGAGTCCATGCATATGTTTGCCCAAATATCTATTTTGTATTGCTTATAGGAGTTATGATATTAATCGCTGTTCGTTACCTTCACCTTTCATGATAGTAAATTAAACTTACCAACATACCAAATATCAAAGCCTTAGGTTAAAAGACAAAAGAGATATGGTCCGGACAAAAAAATGCCCCAAAATTCAATTATTTGACCTTTACATAACAGGTCAAGGCCAAAAGTCTTAAAAAACGGCACGTTACACACTGTCTTATCACGAGATACCAACATACCAAATATCAAACGCCTAACCAAAAAATTCTATTATTTGACCTTTACATAAAAGGTCAACGGTCGTCAAAAATGGCACACAATATCATGGTATTTCCACATATTAGATATCAAAGGACTACCGTATGTCAAAAGACAAAAAAGTTATGGTCCAGACAAAGAAAATTCCCAAATTTATATTATTTGCCCTTTACTTAAAATGCCAAGGTCAAAGGTCATCAAAAATGGCATAGGACACACTGTCTTATCATGGTATACCCACAAACCAAATATCAAAGGCATATGTCAAAATATAAGTAAAGAATATAAGCCAAAAACAGTCCATTCTGTGAGAGAAAGAACTAATCGAGGCCCGTAGGGCAGATATCAGTTCTTTCAACCACAGAATGGACAGTTTGAGGCTTATATCCTACTTAAAACATTACATCTTTTGTTCTAAGAATGGACAGGCTCAGGTAAACCCATTGAAAATGATAATTATGAATAAAGCTATTTTTGAATAGTCTGACAATATAACCAGTCTTGCGCGGAAATCTGTTTCTTTTGTTCACTTATGGGACAGTGTCAGGTAAGTAATCTTGTACTGCAGGTTTTATATTCACTCACTTCGTAGTACTGAGCCATATCAACATGTCTTCCTCTGATGGGAGAGCATTTTCATTGCACAATCAAAATCTATAAGGATTTTAATGAAAGTACTGCGAATATTATCTTAATGAGTGTTATATTCTGAATATGGGGGTGAGAAAGTTTTGGAGCCAAATTTTGATCTGAAAAGCATTGTGTTTTCGAATATTTGGATGAGGAAATAATTAACGCCGGCCCAATAAGAACCCAATACGCACATCTCGTGAAATGAAATATTATTTATGAAAGCCAAAACAATAATTCAGAATTAGGATATGCTAATAAAGAATACATTAAAAAAAAGCTTTGTGAAGAAGTTTTGGAATGTGCCTCTGGATCCAGCAAAATTCAATTACAGCAAGGAAAAACGTCTTTCAAATATAATAATGGCCAATGGAATCCCCAAAATTGTGAATCTTAATGTTGGAGCAGAGAATTTTACTATGGGGAAATATCGTTTTAAGTGTTTCAGTGATTTTTCCAAAATTTGTTTTGATTCTTACTTGTAGTGAATTTAAAATTAAATTTGTATCTCTTTGACAAATTTACTGTCTTTTTCTTATTTTCAGCCTACCTGTAGACGTCTAATAAGTTATTGAGTTTACCTGGCACTGTCCAATAAGTTGGCAATAACTGTCCATTATTTTTAGGAACGGAGAGTATATGTCCTTTATCAAAAATAATGGACAGCAATTGTCAACTTATTGAACACCTACAGGTAACCGTTTCACTACAAGTGGACTTTCTTCTATATAAAAGCCTAAAAAGACAAAATATTGCATAACAAAAATGTTTTTTTTAAAAAGTTATGGCCCGGACAAACTTTGTATGAGAAGAAGAAGAAGAATTCTCCACATTAAAACAATATGTCTCCCTTCTTGGAAAGGGAGACATAATTATTATTCATTTCCTCTTCGACACAATCGATATTTTTAACAAAGAAAGATGATGAATTTAGAATTTTTAAAAATAACTATTTTATTCACAAATACTTATAAATTTGCTAAATTTGAGTTTCCTTTCAGTTCGGGTGTTTGCATAGCAACTGGTAACAATCCTTTCAACAATAAATGAACGCAGGGTTAAGCATTTGTACCCACCGCGTGTGGACGAAAATATGACTAACGTCTCACCGTACGCAAGTGTTACACGAAAGGAAGCAACTATCCTAATATACTTATAGAAACTTCTGTAGTAGTAGTAGTAGAAGTAGTAGTAGTAGTTTATTTATTTATAGTGACATGTGTGTATTCACAAACATTATGTTAACAGACAGTCTAAAAATAAATCAAACACCCGACCCATCGGGCATATATGGCACTTTAAACACAAAACTTAAATGCAGTACATAAAGAAAAAAAGAAGAAGCACAGATCTGTAATAACCTCAGATCACAAGTATATATGTCGTTTATTTTTCACAATGCTTTATTCATTTTTTAAAGCTCTTCATTTTGTCTATTGAGATATTCCTGTTTACGATGTTTGAATTAAGGCAATCTGACTAAAGTACAGACCTATATTATTTTATATATAAAATAATATAGGTCTGTACTTTAGTCAGATTGGAATTAAGGTTAATCGATCCTCGTGTGATGTCATAGGTTTCTGCAAAAATCTTTATCAAATTAAACTTTGCGCATGATAGAAATATATCTTTCAGAGGAATTTTATTCACTGCATAAAATAACAAATTTGGTAAACTATTGATATTGAAAAAGTGTATATATTCTATAGATAATCAATTCTTTATAATTAAAAAAAAAATGTTGTCAAGGGCAATAACTCCTATGTTGGTATTTCTTCTACTGTATGTCTATTATGCATGATTTCCCTTATATCCACAATTAATTTATACATATTTATGAATTAACATTTTTTAAAAACTGTTGACATTTAAAATTTGTCATTTCAACAAGTTTTTATCTATTCTCATTATTCAGTACAACGAAAATGTGTGATTTTCTGATGTTAACATATGCTTCTGATTTTGTATGTCTGACATCTTTAAAAATGTGGGAACATACACATTTTCTTTGGTTATTGATTAAATTTTTAAAACTATATTGAATGGAAATTAATACAGTTTTTGCACTTTTAACCATTATCATTGATAAGTCACATGAGGATCGATCCACCTTAAAATACAACAAAACAATATTTTTTGTCATCATATTTTTGTTTTATCTATTTCTAGAAAACTTTTTTTTAAACATCAAAATTCAATTACTTCAAAACTGGAGGCTAAATCTGCAACAACTTCTGTAAATAGAAAATACACATGTATATAAATGATATGAATAGGTGAAATTGACAAAAGTTTCTACACACACACACACACACACACACACACACACACACACACATAATTGTAAAACATGTTTGTTTTGAAATTCCGAATGGAAAAGTTATCTTTCCTAAAATAGCAAGATCCAAACAACCTGGTACTTTTTTTTTGATATCAGAAAATGATTTTTTGAAATCAAGAATTCGATTTTTTGATATAAAAAAAACAACCTTATTTTCTGATATCAAGTTATTTATTGTTATCAAGAATTTGAATTTTTGATATCAAAAATCTGAATTTTGATATCAAATTCCAAGTTCTTTTTTGATATCAAAAATTCAAATTCTTGATAACAATACAATTCAATTTCTTGATATCAGTAAATGATTTTTTGAAATCAAGAATTTGATTTTTTGATATCAGAAAAACATTTTTTGATATCAGGAATTCGAATTTTTGATATCAATAATTCTTTTTTTTATATTAAAAAACCCTCTCAAAAATATTAAAACGGCACCTCATAGAAAATGCAGTAATTTTCAACAAAAAAGACCGACCTACGGAGCTGAACTTGTTTTCCATCCCGTACAAAATTTTGGTCCAGTATTATATCATACACTTAGTAGCGTGTCATTTTTATACTTTTCTTTCTCATCTTATTAAAGAAAATGTTATAAAGATTATATGAGAATTTTTTTTCAACATTCTATAAAACATTCAAAACTGCTGCTCAATATTTTATGCATGCTTGCATTTTCAATTCGTAAGACTGAATTTAAAGTTATCAAAAAAGTCCACGAAAATTATATGCTGTTAAGGCCAAGTCATTTCTGATTCACTATTTACTCAAAACAGATATATACTACTCAAAATTTGATAAGGATCATTGATATTTTTCTGTTTAAAAATTAATAACTGCATAACTGGCAATATTCTGTCCAAGTGAAATCAAAAACGTCTTCAACAAACATGCACGTGCATTTCATGCCATGGGAAATGCGTTTCTCATCACAGTTTATGCTTTTGCTACCATTGCACGATTTTCACTCAGGCATCGGTGTCTGATTCTTTCTAAAATTTCAAACTCACTTGAGTGTTTACACTACGATTATCAACACAATGCTCCCTCAACGTGTAAGACGTCGCCTGACGACAGAACAACTGGGCAGGTGTATTGGAATGCTTCACGCTGGCTATTCACAACGTGACGTTGCAAATACACTAAACGTCAGCCAGAGCGTTGTAAACAGGGCCTGGAACCGACAAAAAAATTTTGGTACAGCAGCACACCGACATGGGGGTGGTCGTCAGAGGTCGACAACCCAACGCCAAGACCATTTTGTGGCTCTTCAGGCACGACGCCATCCCTTTTGGACAGTAACCAGCCTACGTAACGACCTCCTGAACGCCTCGGGGGTGAATGTGTCCACTCAGACGATACGGAATCGGCTTCACAATGCAGGTCTCAACTCGAGAAGGGTATGTGTTCGAGTCCCTCTGACTGTTCGACACCGGCGGGAGCGATTGGACTGGGCTGAAGATCATGTCACTTGGACACAGAACGATTGGGTTCAAGTTCTGTTCACCGATGAGTCCAGCTATTGTTTGAACTTTACAGACAGGAGGCACCGAGTGTGGCGACGACAACGTGAACGTTTCCATGATGCCAACATCAGTGAACATGACCGTTATGGTGGTGGTTCCATCATGGTCTGGGGTGGAATCAGCAGGGATGGAATAACAGATCTTCATGTCCTGGAGAGAGGAACAATGACGGGGGTGCGGTACCGGGATGAGATCCTCGATGTTTACGTCAGACCCTACGCTGGTGCTGTTGGCCCTGAGTTCATCCTGATGGATGATAACGCCCGTCCTCATCGCGACAGGGTGGTGGAGCAGTACCTTCAGCAGGAGACAATTGTCCGTATGGACTGGCCAGCGCGCTCGCCGGACTTGAACCCGATTGAGCATGTATGGAACATGCTGCAGGTTGCCCTTTCACGCCGTAGAGCACAACCCACGACTTTGGCAGAGCTCGGAAACGCCCTCGTGGAAGAGTGGAACAACCTTCCCATTGGAAACATCCGGGTGCTTATTGACAGCATGGCTCGACGTTGTCAAGCCGTCATTGATGCAAGGGAGACCATACCTGGTATTGACACTTCATCGACTAAGTGTAATGATGGACTATCCCCAAAAACTGTGTAATTCTTTCTCTGGTTTGCTGTTAACTTTTTGTAATGAAATGCCTTTTGGTGTTGTTATCAGATTTCAAGCATTCTGTATTGATAAAAGTTCATGTCGTTCATGAATTTTCATTCATAACCTGAGTAAACACGTTTCTGAGTAAAATTTATGTCTTTTGTTATGTTAGTGGTAAATTACACACATATAACCTAGTTATCCTTATCAAATTTTGAGGAGTATATATCTTTAACTCGGAGAGATATCTGTTTAACCTAATGGGATATCTTTCTAACTTAAACGAAATCTCTTACGAAGTATTTTTAAATAGTAAAGAGAGAGTAAAGAGTTACTAGTAAACAGCTAGAGAGATATCTCTTTAACTTAGATATCTCCTAACCGTAGGAGATATCTCTTTACCGTAAAGAGATATTTCTCTATCGATGTAAAAGATATATCTTTCAAAGTTATTAAAATATCTCCTACAGATTTCCAGAAAGATATCTATGACAAGTTGTTTTACTATTGATTCATTAAAAAGATATTTAACTAATGAGATATCTCTTAAACTAGAAAGATATCTTTTTAACTTAGATATTTCTTGACCTTTAGAGATATCTCTTAATGAGATATCTTTACATCGTAGTAAAAGGTAGTATCTCTCAAAGTTAACAAGATTTCTTACAGATTTTCAGAAAAAATATTTTCTCTAACTTTGAGACATATTTTTCCATTGACTACAATGGTTACTCTATATATGTGATGACCTTCACTATTCATGTGACACATCAAACTAATGCAAAAATGGTGGGAAAGTTCGAGGTCGTTGGAACGCCGTTAACCAATTGCCATCAGGCTGAGCCTAGCGAGTTGTGCAAGTATTTCAGGCTGAGCCTAGCAAGTTGTATAAGTATTAGGATTTCGATTCCCTTGATTTTCATAGTGCGAACTGACAGGAACTAATATTACTAGCACTGTATATAGGTTTTTGCTTTGGGATTATTCTATGTGCATTCCACCAGAAATAAATTAATCGAGAGAACTTTTGTTTTTTTACAGATATCTCTTTCAGAAATATTCTTTTAACTTAAAAAGACATATCTCTCAAAAGTAAATGAGACGCATCTCTAGATTAAAGAGATGTCTTACTTTCATAATGAATAGTAAAACAGTTTATCATATATATATCTCAGTTTGCCATCGCTAATTAAAGGGAAGCTACCCCTGAGACACGTGCATTCTCGGCGATTCTTACAAAAGTCGATTAGTATTAAAGAAAAATAAAGGAAATTTTTGAGGTGGAAAACCGGTGCATATCATCTTTTCAGTTTTCAGAAAAGTCAGAAGCTGTTATTTCCATATATTTATATGTACATTCCTAATATTTTTCTTTTGACATCCATATAAATCGTAACGATACATGTAGCCAATTCCTCATGAATGTGATGCAGTTATAAAAAATCTTAATAAATATAATTTTATTTCTCGACAGAAATGAAAATAAAATGCAAATACATGTATAAAAAAATTAATTTCATTTTTGTTGTTGTTGAAAATACACGAGAGTGTGAACCGCGACGCTTCTCGCCGGAATGCTTCATGATCTGCGTTACATGAGGGTATGAACTGCAACGCGACGCTTCTCGCCGGAATGCTTCATGATCTGCGTTACATGAGGGTATGATCTGCGTTACATGAGGGTATGAACTGCAACGGAACTATGTCGGCGTGAAGCGTCGCAGTTCATAACTCTCATGTATTTTGAAAAATTAAATTTATTTCTTAAATATTTTCTTCTGTCTATGAAACATGTGAGTCACATGTTCTTTCTATCAGTTTACAGTTGTAACCGTTTCAAGTATGAAGGAATCAGGAAACCTCCATATTCAGGAACCTTAAGTTGCAACAGAAATGGAATTTTCGAGATGGAAAACCGTTTTCTGAAGAAGAAACGCAAAAATGTCGTGAAAGATAACCGAAAATACTTCTCATAAAACGAAAAATTATGCATGACTGACCAGAAAAAGTTTGCCAAAAATCAAATCAAACGCATGAAATCCTCCAAAAGAATTTTCAAGCTCTAAGACTACGTCAATGTCTACAAAATTACAAGTTTTACTTTCCTAGTGCAAAAAGTTTTAAAAATCGCCAAGATTTAGAAATGTGCACCTGGAAATCCCACTTAAACGTCTGAAATTTGAAATTACGCCTCTTGTACGCAAGGATTTGCATGATATATGGGCATTATACATCTAGGGAATTTTGTACGGGGTCTCACATCCAGTAAAAGAAAACAAAAATATGTTAATTGCATTTTTAATTTACACAAAAGTATAACAACAGCAAACATTAACAGAAACAGAATATAACAATATATTCCTCCCACTGATTGTTAGAGTCAACAAACCATTTAAACATTTTCAAATTGAAATACACGGGCTCCACAAATGGGAGCATCCCCTCACAACAAAATAGTATCTCCATTAGTGCATACGATGCCCTTGTCCTTTGATTCGGAACCAAGATCTCGCAAGAAATTGGGTACCAAGCACACTAAAAAAGTTGTACACAAGGAAGTTCATAATGTTCTTTCCACGTAATTTGACAGTTTACATTTGATCTATAAAAAAAACCCACAGGAACCTGAATATTTATATAGCTATTTATCCAATTTTAATAAAAACACAAAAAGGTCCCCAATTTCCTCCCCAGTGACATTTATAACTGACCTTGATAACAGATATGAACCGATATACAAAGTATTTATGTATTGCACCATTCCTGGACTTTTCAGGAAAATTAAAGAGGTTATAATAACCCCATTTCACTGTCAGTGACCTTCACTTTTTTTTAGATGACCGGGAACTGTGATTTATATGCAAGGTACCATTCCTACAAGTTTGATAAAAATCAGACAAATACTTTGCCTAAAATCCTGTACCGAACCCAATGTAATGAACACTTGGACGTATGAACACACAGTGTACAGAACGGGAAGTTACTGTTCCCCCTGCCACTCCGTTGTGAGGGGGATGAGAGACTGAAGGTAAGAAAGATAACTCTTACTTGCTTCTACTGATGATGAATGGAATGTATAAATGGCCATTAATTTCACATCTAGATAAAACTAAAAGGGTTAAAACACAATTTGCATAACTATTGATTTAAGAACAACATGACTGTATTGACGAATCTGTTTGAAATTTAAAAAAAAAAATAAATGTAAAAATACACTAATACTTTGATTCAAATAATCTGAACCAAGGCATAAAAATATCCATAATATTCAACCACCATACTATTGACCATAAACATATACTGAATAAACTGTGATTCAACATGTAATCATAGTCCAAACAAAATAATTTATAAACTAAATTCATTACAATACAAATATGCAGATTGCCAGTAATTCAAGCATGAACATGTATTCTAACATCAAACTAAAAAAGAAAATCATACATTCAAATAAATACAAAACAGCATGTAACACAGTAATAACAAGTATGTAATAAAACAGTTGCCCTAAGTAGAGTCAATCACATAGCTAGCAGATTCATAAACATGACATTTTAATAACCACTTTAAGAACCGAAGAGCCATTTGCTGAAAAAATGTAGATAACAGACTCTTAATGTAGCTCATTTTCAACAGTCTTAAAAAAAAACCCCTCAAAGTATGTGTTGGTGTTGAATGTGGTTGCCAATTAACTGTCAAGGAACTAATGTATGAACGAGAAACAAAACAACTGTGTCCTTGTCACGTTATCAATTCCTATAAATCTTACAGAAGTAAACTACCGTATATTCCTTGTTTAAGTCAGGAGAAATCTATTTACGCATTTATTTTGTGAGAATGTATTCACAGTTATTTCTTAAAGATCTCTCTAATTTTCATTACCTTAATTTCACTATTATAATTAATGATTTATATTGCTAATGTTTAATTGTGGAACAGAGTTTTGATTTTTTTATTCTTGCCATTTGACAAACAAAGGAAACAGGATGTTGTTTAAAACACTGATTCTGGTATCAAGTCAATGAATTTACAGTCGTTCCATAGGGAAAGACATCAACTGAACAGTGACAGATAAATATACAGGGATAGAAACTTTCACTATACCAGTTCTTTTTGACCTTGAAATCAACCATTAGCACAAGGTCTGACATCGTTCATGCCAATACAAAAATAAAACAAGATTAGAACATGAAAAAACAAGGAATCTTAAAATGACTGAAATGTTGTCTTTATAATGTCTTCTTTATTAAAATATTTCAATATTCCTCTGCGAGTGTCTTGCTAAATTAAGCTGTACATCTTGGCTGCTAAATTTAATTTTGAATTGAAATACCATGTACTGATTGCAAGGATGATCTAAAACACAATACTGAACACAACAGTAGTTGTTTTATGTCAAACTGATCATGAAAACAAAAAGCACACAGGTGTAGAAATATATATCCCACTGATGGGTCAACATATGCTGTCCAAAACAAACTTGTGTGAAGGTATATCAAACCTGGATAAAGTCTGTGAAGTGTGGCTTAATCATTTACTTAATCAAGTAATTTCAGCAAAATGAAAGAAAATTTACTTATTTTATAGAAAGAAACTGAATCTTATGTTATTTACAATTTGGCAGTCACACAGTCCAAATATCTATTACATAATATAAAATCAGTCTGTCGTGTTACATCATACCCTACGCTGTTTCAAGTCCTTTCAAATCTTGGGCAATGTACTACTGTATTGATATTCTGGAGCTCAACTGTCTTACAAATCAATATACTTTACTCAAATTCAATTTACAAGAATTACGCCAGTCTAACGATGGTGATTAGCCTTCCGGATTAACCTGGTAGTTTCATACACGAGTAAATTAAGGTATACCTGTATTCAAAACATGTATTGGCTAGATATATTGATCAGCAATTACATACCACATATTCCAAATAACATATTTACTTGGAAGTGCAATAAAGCATTCTTCAGACATCACCCCCCCCCCTCCTCCAAAAAACCCCCCCACCATTAAAATGTATTGCTCAGCAAGGTGCATATGCAGCTGGTTTCTTTTATATGTTCGACTATGAAATTATTGAGATTACAGAAGAACATACGGTTACAATTAACACTAACGTAAATAATTCAGCTGTCTGATTGTTTGCCAAAATCACTTGTTATGATATATATACATGCAAGAAATAAAAAAAATATATATACATTAAACAACAGAGAGATCTTCACTTACACCGAGAAGCAACTACAAGATTCCTGAAGCGACTGAGCCCTCTGAACAAATGTACAGCACTGAAGGCATTGAATATAGTTTCAAGTCTTGAAGTCAATATAAATAAAATTAATATATTTGTTCACACACAACAAGGACACACAACAAGACTTCAACAAGGCTTTCAACAAGACGCACAACATCAAGATCAATTAACATTATAAAAATACAGTACTGGCAAGTCAAAATACTATTTCCCTGGGATATATGAAATAACAAAAACATAACTTTAATGATGTGTCATCCTGCAAACTTATAATTGTTAGGACATTTTTTTTCCCCATAAACGCTATGGTAATAAAGATGGGACTAAAGATTATTTTGTAAAATTCTGTAACAACCTGTGCTAAATGGTTTGTAAAATTTGTCGATATAAAGTGACTGATACGAATATCACAAACCACTTAACACAATGACTAAATTACACGTGAGAATTTGTAGACTTCCTTATAGTAGATACAGTGAGGTCCTTTATAATGATATCTTACACACCAAAACTGTACCAGGACAAATTTGTAAGTCACCGGGTATTAGGTAGACTTAGTATCCTCCCTCCCCTGAAATTATGCTTGAAGTAGATACTTAATTCAGTTTTAAGATACGAAAAAACAAAATCAGATAATCTACTTGTATGTATTCAGATCATCATACTGTTTTAGTATATATTATTTGGCATCTACAAGCAAGAAGTTTCATTTCAAATATTATGTTTAAGGACAAATAAGAAATAGAAAATGGGGATGGGGGAGGGGGAGGGGATGAATATGCAAAACGCAAGCAGTGTATGTACTTATAGTCAATCAATGGAGAAATGTACTGGAAGATATCTGTTTCCCGAATGGAACAAACATTATAACAAATTCTTAACAAGGTTAAACAGAAGTTTCTGCGTTTGAAGAAACCAAGTTTTCCTGGCATTCTCCATTCTCCATCAGAATCTCTCGCTGTTTTGGAGTTCTACTGCTGATAGAGTGTTTTCTCGTAATAAGAGATTTCAGACATTTTCCAATTGGCACGAAGATCAATAGAAGACCAGAAAATGCAATGAAGATCCCTCCAGCTACAAAGGTATGGTCATAGGATCCCGACATGTCATAAAGCAAACCTGTCAAATAAAATAGTGTGGTCATTAATTCCCATATGTTTTACATATACATTGTATGTAGTAAACCTGTCAAATAAAAAGGTATGGTCATAAGGTCCCAACATATAGTAAACCTGTCAAATAAAAAGGTATGGTCATTAATTCCCACATGTTTTACATATATATGTAGTGAATCTGTCAAATAAAACGGTATGGTAATAAGGTCCCAATATGTCATATACCAGAAGTAAGACAAAGTATTTTGAATAGAAAAAATTAAATCTAAGAGCCACAATTTCTTTAAAAAACATTGGACAGCATTCCCCTTACAATATGCACAGCTCCACATTGTGATCTTTCTTTGTACCAAGTTTCATCAAAATCCCCCAAAAGATTTAGGAGGAGTTGCGAGGACAAAGTTAAAGGGATAGACAGACGGATGACAGCAGTATAGCATAATGCATGGTCATAAGATCCCAACATATCATGTTATGTAGTAAACCTGTCAACAGAAAGGTATGGTCATAAGATCCTAACATATCATATAGTAAACCCATTAATAGAAAGGTATGGTCATAAGATCCCAATTTGTCATATACATATAGTAAACCTGTCAATAGAAAGGTATGGTCATAAGATCCCAATTTGTCATATACATATAGTAAACCTGTCAATAGAAAGGTATGGTCATAAGATCCCAATTTGTCATATACATATAGTAAACCCATTAATAGAAAGGTATGGTCATAAGATCCCAATTTGTCATATACATATATAGTAAACCTGTTAATAGAAAGGTGTGGTAATAAGATCCTAATTTGTAATATACATATAGGAAACCTGTTAATAGAAAGGTATGATCATAAGATCCCAACATAGTAAACCTGTTAATAGAAAGGTATGGTCATAAGATCCCAACATATATAGTAAACCCATTAATAGAAAGGTATGGTCATAAGATCCCAATTTGTCACATACATGTATTAAACCCATTAATAGAAAGGTATGGTCATAAGATCCCAATTTGTCATATACATATAGTAAACCTGTTAATAGAAAGGTATGATCATAAGATCCCAATTTGTCATATACATATAGTGAACCTGTCAATAGAAAGGTATGATCATAAGATCCCAATTTGTCACATACATGTATTAAACCCATTAATAGAAAGGTATGGTCATAAGATCCCAATTTGTCATATACATGTAGTAAACCTTTAGTGTCAAATGTGGGCCACATCACTCGCCTCACTGAACAGTTGCATTTTCCCACATAAAACTTTTAAGTTCCAATTATAGCCTTAACCTTGCTACATGGGACATGTTGTTAACAGATTTGAATCTACACTTCATCTTGTGGTTCTTGAAAAGAAGATTTTCAAAATTTATACACTGTATTCTTAAGTAAAATATTGAACCCTGGATACTGTTGCCCACTTTATACTCGAGAGTCATAGTGTGATAATTATAGGTTGTATGGGAAAATATGATGACCGAGTTTTTTGGCATGTAGACGGAACGAGCTTGCGAGGTCCGCGTCCACGACAAAAAACAAGGTTGTCATATTTTCCCATACAAAGTCTATAACCTTTTTATTATATACTTTCAATTTCATTTAGAAACTAACAATAATCTTATTTGTAACAATTTCTTTATTGGTTTAACTGAGTCAAAGATGAAAAACACGAAAAATTTGAAAATTAACGGCGTAGTAATTTGATTGTGATGTAATGTTTGCAGGCCGGAATGCTTCCTGGCATATATCGTGTGATATATGCCTGCAAACTTTTAAAGAAAAAAGAAGAGATGATATAGAAAGTATATAATAATTTAATGTACACAACATCATGAGCATTCCTGCATTTCAATTTCATAAATAAAACTCTACTTGTGGTTCTTGGGAAGACTATATTTTAAAAAATTCCTATCATGTACTCTTTAAATTTCAAACTCTTCCAATGACCAAGCCATAAACTTGAGGATCATGGTATGAACACACTTGAATCCTATATGAGGACGCTTACATATTGTATCCTCAGGCTATGGCTCTTAAGAAAAGGTTGGGTTTTATTTTTTCCTATGTGAAATTTAATCCTTACATGTACCCTTTTCCTTCCCATCATGAATTGAACAAAATTCAGGTGAACTAAAAGAAGAAGGAGGGAGAGACTCAGGAGTGGGATGGAAGGAGGTGTTAGAAGAGAGAAGTTTACCCCCCCCCCCCCCCCCTTTGTTATTTGGGAGAGCCTGTTTGATTAACACGGAATGACTACAGAGGTCTAGGTGAGAAAATAAATATTTCCAACATTCAAAAATCCACTATATGGTAGTATTGAAACCAATATAAAAAAAATAATACTGGGAGTACGAAATTATTGTCCCCAAAACTGATTAACAACATTAATATATTGACATTATATTACATCTAACATATCCCAATTTCAAAATGGTTCCTGATAATAGTGCCCACATTTTTTAAAGACAAGGGCCTGCCCCAACAGCTAGTGCAATGGTGTGGCCTTCCCAAATCAAGTTCTCACAAACCTAAAGACAATTAAGTTACACTGAAATTTTCAGGGCTAGATATCTGTACTGTGAAAAGCTCTACAAGTGATTGCATGATCCAATAAATTAATCGTCTTATTCATCACACAACAGATAATGGCAACACAAATGTTCCAACATGGGTAACAGACATGTTGATATGAGCTTACTAGGGGAGGGGTACATGACACCACCAAAGATATCTGTAAGGTGTGTATTGATTTTCTGTCAAAAGACAAAGAGGGATTTTTTCAGACTCTTTTACATTTTTAGGTCACTTGTTGAAGGCCTAAAATTCTGATAGCTAAGTTAGATCTGCTCACATACTTGCTTCACAAAAATAAACTCTGTCTAAAAGTTTAGGTTCAGCTGAGGTCATAATTATGTTTAGTTAATGCCAAGGACTGTGGTATTATTAACCACCTTTTATGAAACATAATCGACCAAAGGTTTGTGAGAAATGTGATGGATCACAAATCCTTGACTATAGGGAAGATGCAACAGTGCTGATAAGGTAAAGGACTATATTGAATATAAATATAACACAGTGCACTCACCAGCTACAGGGGGGCCTATTATATTGGCCAGTCCCTGCATCATCATGGTCAGTCCATAGGAATTGGTCAGCTTGTCAATTCCAACAATTTCCACCAGAATCACAGTACTCAATGCATAGTTGGCACTGATAAATAATCCAAAAAGACCTGCTATTACACATAGTGGTATGAAAGACATGAACCATGGCACAACCATCACAGCCAAGCCTGAGAGGATGATGGACACGCCATAAAGCAATGTCAGATCTATATTTTTGTCCCCTATAAATCCATATATAATCTGTCCTAGGGTATTCACAATTCCAAGAGTCGAAATTATGAAAGCCGGATTTTCTATGCCTTCTTCTTTAGCAATGTCATTCAGAAACACGTATGGAATATCATACCAGAAGTACAATATGAAGTTAGAAAACACAAAGAGAAGGAAAGTGGGATTTCTCATGATCTGGAAATCAAACATCAACTTAAACATTTTCTTGATGTGTTTAGATAATCGCAGAAGCCTTGGCAAAGGACAACTGTCATCATCTTCTTCATCAGAACTGTCCTCTAACATCTCCATGTGTAGTTCTGGACAGCTTCTGGACCGGATCTGAGGAGTGGTTGTGAATCTTGTCAAACTTCTCCTATAAAACAGGTCTTTTCTATACAATGGATAGTATTGCATGATTGTCTGAGGAGAAGGGTTCTTTTTCTGGCCACTCTGTTTTTTCTTGCGCCTTCTCTTGACCACTTGATCTGTAACATTCCCATCTTCATTAGCAAAAACAATATGATCATCACTAGTGACCATTAATTTGTTGTTGGGTGACGTGTCCAGATTAGATGCATTATTTGCTGTGGTGTTGTCAGTATCCAAGCTTTGAAAGTATTGTTTCACACTATGCTGAAAATTGCTGCCATTTTTTCGGATGTCGCTTAACATTTCGATAGGAATATTTCTGGATTTCTTTATAAAAGTTGGAAGTTGTACCTGAGAATGGCTAAGCTGCTCTATCCGAACTGAACCTTCATTTTCACTATCCGAGCTCAGCTCTTCTGAATTACTAACATGACGACTTCTATCATGCAGACTTGCTCTTGAAATTGTTCTCGACATATTTTCGAATCTCTCTAAATTTCTTCTCCATTCTTCCATTGGGGTAAATTCCAAGGGCCTCATCAATGCTCCACAAACAACCAAGTTCAAAGTTACAGCACTAAGAATGATGAAAGATCCTCTCCATCCATACTCCTCAATGAGGAACTCTAGAAAGGGAGCAAATACAAATGTACCGATTCCAGATCCACAAACGGACAGGCCAGTCGCCAGGGATCGCTTCTTCTCAAAATAGTACGCCACAATCACTAATGAATTTACATATCCAATGGAGAGACCGAATCCGGCAACAAAACCAAACGTAAAACAGATAAGGCCTATGGAATCCACAAAAGCACTGGCTAAGATGCCAGCACTTGTGATCAATCCTCCAATGATCTGGGCTTTCCTGCATCCTAATTTCGTCACAATAGCACTGGATATAGGTCCACACACCAGTGGGATTCCATAGAATAAGGCAGCAATAATAGACGTCACACCTTTACTTTCTTTGAAGACCTTCGACAGCTCCGTAAAAAGTACACCAAAAGATAATGTAAATCCATCACTTATAACCATCACAAAGAATGCACTGAGCACAATTACCCAGCCATAGCCCCCGTCTGGAGCGGGGGGCATCGAAATGGAAGAGTCGCTAGATGAGGAGGTTCCCTCCGATGAGGTAGACAAGTTTGACACACTGCTCCTGGATTCATGGCGTTTTCTTGATGCTTTATCTTGCTCCTGTTCAAGCATTTCTTACTTAATAGGCTCTCAGGATAAAGATTATTGCTGTTGAAAAATTCAGCTATGCTGATTGAAAATATAGAGGATAGGCACAGTTTAGTCATTGGCCGATGCAGATGAAGAATGCTCTGGACACAGAGAGTATAATTCCATAAATGACCAGCCATATGCTTCCAATCTGGGACTATTCTGTAAAAACAAAACAAAGAGACTTCACTGTACGTTACACAATTCCCTGCATATCCATGCATATGAAAAAGACCCACCCCCAATACCTTATTAGTGCTGGTATAATCCTAGATGTTTTAATAACTGTATTCTGTCCTACTCTGATATGTAAGCAAACCTTCCATTATAGAGATACTAAAGAGGCAGCAGTCAATGTCAGCAGATTTAAATGGTTACGTGGATGAGAGAGCAGAATAGCATTTGTTGACTACTAATACTTTAAACTAACCATTTAATATGAAATCCACTTTATCCATACTGAAACTTTACATTGAACATTATATACATGTATCAAAAGACACACAGCCAGAGTATGCTGTAAGTATAGTTATTATAAATATACTGTCAGTGCATGCATACCTTAAATACAAATACATAACAATATACTTATCAAAGTCACTTAAGCATGTAACTATAAATCAGTGTATATTAGTGTCTGCATCGTCCATCTGAAAATGTTTACCAGCTTCATCTGATCATGAAATAGCTAGCACATCAGACATGAATTCAATCTATTTCAACCTGGTTTTCTCAACTTAAAAATCTGAATACTGTTGTAAGACATTAACGTACATCAATGCAACAGTAATGCTGAAATAACAAACATATATTTACATTACAAAGTAAAATTTAATCAATCACAATCAATCAAGCTATGAGTATGACTCTGAGAAAGCTAGCATGGAAAGTTATAAGAAATCTATTTAAAGTTTCATTTCTTGACATTGTTTAAAATTAACAAAACTTGCTCTCACAATGTGTATGAATATTCAATATGTCAATACATCAGTTGCTCTTATGATGGCAAATAATTAACATTTAATGTTTTAATAATCTCTCTTTATATTCACTCTCAACTAGATTGAAAAGGTTGCTGAAAAGGATATTGAAATAAAGCATTAACCATTAAAGTACATGTATTAGAATATTTATTTTTGATCTTTATATTTTTGGTACTTTATTTCATAAGAGCTTTAAAAAAATTCATTCCTGAAAGTTTGATAAAATCAAATTAAAAGTTAGATTCTCAGGATCGGCTATGTGGTTGTATGGGAATTTAAGTTATTGTGGTCGCCCACTCAGGCATGTGGGTTTCCTCTGGGTATACTCCGCTTTCCTCCAACAATCACGCCTAAATCCAAGCCGACGAGAAGCATTAATATAAGTATGTAGGACTTGCTTGATAATTGTCGTAAAATGAATAAAGTTTAAAGTTTTGAAATTTCCTTTCTCCTTTTAAAATTTAACTTGAAAACCAAAAGGATCTTTCAGAATTTTGCTTGGAACTAGTAACACTGATTCTTCATATCTAACCTTGAAATCAATACTCAAGGAACCTTGAAGATGTTTATGTAAGGTACCATTCCAGGACCCAGTTGCACAAAGATTACTTAACTTTAACAGACAGTTAACTTATAATTGTCATTAACTCTTACATTTATATAGCGTTAACTACATGTTAACTGTCTGTTAAATTTAACTAACATTTGTACAATTGGATCCTGAAATTCCCTTCAAATGACCTTGACCTTTTACACATATCATTAATACGAAGTAAAATTTGTGAAAGTTTCAAGAAAATGCATTAGGAATGTTATCAAGATATGGTACACAAAGCAAAACCCATGAACACACAATACAACATATAAATTAAGGACTACCATGCAGGTTACTTATATCCTGCCCATAAACTCTGTTTTTAGGGAATACTAAGATTGAAAACAATATCACAAGCAACATGTTTATGGTAACCTTATCCATAGTTTTGATAAGAGGCCAGTTACTGCTCAGTAGTGAAGACATTTTAATTCCCCTAGTATAACTCTCCAGTTTATTGTTTCTTCCACTCTGTAATTTATGATCATAAACCAAACATCCCCTGTTTGGTCTGAGCAGGTGCTTACTTAACAGATATTTACCCAAAACAAGTAAATATGTTGTGTACCATCACTTTCTCACTTAAAAGAGAATTAAATAGGCCACTGCTAAATAAAAATACCCATGCGGTTTTACAAACTCACCCTGACAGGACACAAGTCTATTGTTGGTTAACCCCACGCCCCAGTCAAACCTGGTGCCCATTTACTGCTGGTGGGATGGGGCAATGCATGCTGATTTAAATGCGACACAAAATTCACAATGAAAGGTGAAGATAACGAACAGTGATCAATCTCATAACTCCTACAAGCAATATAAAATAGATAGTTGGGCAAACACGGACCCCTGGACACATCAGAGGTGGGATCAGGTGCCTAGGAGGAGTAAGCATCCCCTGTCGACTGGTCACACCCGCTGTGAGCCCTATATCCTGATCAGGTAAATGGAGTTATCCGCAGTCAAAATCAGTGTGCCAAGAACGGCTTAACAATTGGTATGAAACACGTCAGACAGCATTTGACCCAATGATAGGTTGTATTGACAAACTAGATTGTTATAACGACCATATAATTTGCGAAATGCTGACTTCAATTGAGACTGTTGAAACCCCTGTACCATCAACTTGTTTGTCAGTAGCTTACCTCGACTTAAAAACTGATCATATGCAGAGCAATCTCTTGCATATCGAATAAGTTGAGATATATAAACACCATATGCAGGTGATAATGGAATATTGCTACATAAATATGGGAAGTTGATGATGGAGAAGCTGAAATCATCCTGTTTGTCATACAGTTGAGTTGTCAGTTTGCTGTTAATGACTACTCTGGGTTTCAAGCGTGTAACCTTTCTAACTGCCAGCCCATTGCTCATAGTCAATAGATCAAGGCACCACACACTCCACATGTATCATTAGAAAATGCCAGAAATAAGCTTGAATTTTAATTAAAATCCATCTGTGACATCATTCTATTGTAATAGCGCTCCATTATTTTTCAGGAATGGAGAGTTTCAGACAACTACTTGGTAAATATGATTTTTTGATAAAAACGTTCCCTCTAATCCCCCTGGCCTCTGTCACCTTAACAAAATGTAAAGAATAATTTTTCATATTAAATAAAGACACAGATGAGATTCAAACCCAAGACCTTTCACATAAAAGGCAGAAGCTCTATCCATTGAGCTACAGAGGATGATGACAACCTTGGAAAAATTAAACAATAGATGACTTTTTATATGACAAAACTCTATGCTAGTATCCATATATAATTCTGATATTGAATAGTATTTTTATAATTTATTGAAAGAATTACCTAATATGAGTTACAATTACAGTTAGATTTAAACTGGAGATGGATTGTAAGTCAGTCGATGCCCTCGTTCCTCTCCATTCCTCTTCGGGGCCTCAGCTCTATTATTTTTCAGGAAAGGAGAGGTACTCAGATATTAACCTATACCGAGGTACTCGAATATTAAGCTAGCTATACCGAGGTAATCGGACATTAACCTATCCAGAGGTACTCGGACAATAACCTAAACAGAATGGAGAGGTACTCGGACATTAACCTATACTGAGGTTAACTCGAACATTAACCTATACCGAGGTCCTCAGACATTAACCTATACAGACTGGAGAGGTACTCAGACATTAACCTATACAGACTGGAGAGGTACTTGGACATTAACCTTTATGTATTGAGTTACATGTGAGGCGGATTTTGACGAGTCGGTCATGACTTACAGCAAACCAGTGATTCTTAAAAGGTGGCCCTGTATATATTTAATTTGATACTGAATAAATTGTAGTGCTGTTGAGTATTGTAGTCCATGTTTTAACTATATTTTCAACTTATCTGAAGCACTGACATGGGGGATGGGGGGTTGGGGGTTGTAGAGTGGAAGTCTACGTTAAATTAGAACTTATCCCGTGTACAGAGTCTTTTAGGGCCAATATACTTGTGGAAATTGTACTCAATATCATGTACTCCTAAACTCATAACATTTATATTGATTACAAGTTTCTCCTTTCAAATATCTGAAAAATCTGCAAATGAATGTAAAATATCTCCACAATACATCTATTCAAATTCATCTAATTAATTTGATGTACAGTAGAGATAAATACATGAAGACTTTAGAACAGCAACCCACTAATGGTTAACCATAAAAATCAGCCCCAACCATTGAGATTTAATAGAGTCAGATTTCATTTTAAAGTTGTCAGCTGGAAATACTATTCTTACGGTGAGAAATTATATATATCAACCTTTATTTGCTCTGACCTAATTCTACCCATTTTTCATTGAAGGAAGTATGAAGACTTCAGACATCTTCCAGGCTTGCATTACAATCAGGCATACAATATCTGATTTATAAGATCAGTCAATGTTTCAGATCACCCACTGTGACAGTTTTATAACTGTGACTAATAGTTACATAAAACAAACAGGAAGTGATACAGTTCAACAATTTAAAAACAATTTGAGAAAGTCCTTATAACTTACATTAACAGTAACATCATCAACATTTGAAGAAAGGGGAATGACAGTCTATATATTTTCCTAATGCACAGAGAGAGAGAGAGAGAGAGAGAGAGATAAAGACAGAGAGACATTACATGAACTGAATGCTTTGGGTATGTGCAGTACACCCCAATACTGGGCCCTAACTTTCAGATCGATTGCATCAAATTCTTGAATCTGATTGACCAAGAAACATTTGAAAAAAAACCAATATACTATCAAATTCCCTCTGTGAACAAAAACCACACCCTCCAAGGTGACATTATATTACTTAGTGATGGGTAACGAAACAGTATATATATATATAACATGCACCCTGTTTGTGCTTTATAGTTTACAATGCATGGTTTTCTTAGGGTTGCATGCAATTTCCAATGCACCTCAGTCGACAATGGTTTTCTGATATATCCAATGAATTGAATTAAATGTTACTCTCAACTACATGTAACATTTACTGTATGATATTCTATATTTCTATACACTTGAAAATAACACATACCAGCATAGCTATGAATGTGTTGGTGAGCCTCAAGAGAATATTCTCTTCAATGGTCATCCCCAGAGGTCCATTGGAATGGTGTCGACATGAAGGGTCGGGAGTGTGACACTTTGATGAAGCTATACATCTTATTTTAATCATTCCCTTTGTTAACTCACAGAATATTGAACAGAATATTATTTGAGAGGACAAGAGCTGCATCAGATGCACACCTTTGTGTGTAAGGCAGGCTCTCTGAAGGACAGTCATCACATGTGCCACTCTATGCATAATCACTGAACAATCGATGGAGTGGAACTTATTACTGATTTTAAAATGTACAAGGTATATATGGGGTTTTTTTTCTAAGAAGGCTTTTGATGAAACATTTCTTTGCAAAAGCATCAGGGGTAGAAGGGGATAAGAACCCCTTACTTGACAAAGGAGAGAGATGGCATCATATATAGTACCATAGACATGTATTTCATTTTTACAATAATATTTGAAACATGTTTAGACTAGTGACAACATGTTTTTTAATTGAATTTGAAATCCGACTTTGACTTCTGAAGTTATCTATGTTGTGCTTTGCACTGTACAATGTAATCGTTTAAACATTGAGCCGATATGCCTCAACAGCTCAGACTTTCATGCAGTTTTCATAATTTGAATTACTGCATGCACAGCAAAAACCACCATACCATTCTCTGCAGTATGAAGCATAGCAGAAAGTAATTGTCTTGTTGATTTTGTTAAAATTATCCAATCATTTCCAATTTTAGTTGCCAAGTGTGTGACTACATATTCTGGTGTACTTTTAAATGCTGCACACCATTCACATCAATCTGGAGATGGGGAGGTGGGGGGGGGGCTGTTTGGTTTTAATCCAGAAATGCTCAATGATAGACAATGTCAAGCACTTTTAAAGACAATGGCAATGTGGTAGCCTAAATGGGTTAAGGGAAGTCGCGGGTTTGATTCCGATCCTGACAGCCAACCTAACACATTTACCATAGGTAGTTGTTCTGGAGAAGAAGATGAAAATGTGAAAAGTTTACGACGGCGCCAACAACATGTGCAGACAATGGAAAGTTTTGATCAGAAAAGATCTTATAAAAGCTAGGTAACCTACATATACTGGATAAGTGGCATTTTTAGTGAGACACAAATTTAGCAATTTTCCATAAATTATGGGTATATATATATTTAGTGAGAGCTAATTTTAGCTACTTCATAATTTTCAAGGAAGATATCTATTACGTCCAATATGGAATATTAAATTGTTAGTGATAATCAATTTTAGTGATCTCATCGCTCTTCTTAATAATGACAATAAATTAAATCCTTGCTAAAAATTCTGCATATACAGTACATTTCAGATGAATCTGGTTGTGCATGATAATGCACTATACATAATCCAGTCTTTGCAGGTGTTGATGCATGGGTTCATTTTTCAAGGTTATAAGATTCCTTTTAAAACTTTTTCTAAGTGTAAACAGAAATACAACAAATCTTATGTCGAAAATCTAAATTTTGTAACTTGAGATATTAAGTCTTTGTGGAACTAAACATGCACATCAGAAAACCCACATACTGAGAAGCATACAGCCATGTAAACCTATGCTAGTTTTAAACTGTAGATACATCAATGTGCATTTGTTTGAATTCCAAAGACTCCACGTCGCAAGAGATTTGTCTGATCAAACTGAATTAGTATATTAATTTAGATAACACATCATAACAATTTTTCAAACAGAAGTGTCATTATTATGGGGAAAAAATCAGAAAATTAATCTGTCCTTTTTAATTTCATCATCTATCTAATGTTAGCTCAGAGGATTAAAGCATTTAAAGCTGGCAATCTGTAGATCATGTGTTGAAGTCCCACAGGGGTTTTATTTTTTTTCTTTATGATTTTACATTTAATTCATAATTTTTGCTACTTTAATATGCAAAATTTTAAATTTCCAACACCTTTATTACACATATATCTTACAGCTTTCATTCACAAGAAATCTGATCTGTGTTAAATACATACCTAAGTGAGCATAACATCATATTTCTATGTTTACAGCACAAAAAAGTATTGGTTCAACATTTTGCCATTTTGTATTTCAACATATCTTGAAAGGTCATTTGGCATATCTGTATTTAGATGAAGGATTAGGATAAAATTGTGTTTGGATGGTGATGTTTTAACCATTTTCAAGGTTTTGGATTCTTATTAGCACATAAAAAGTACCAGTGCATTCCATCACAAACTGTTTTGTGGGTGGGTTTTTTTTTTTATGGGGATTTTTATAATGACAAAGTCAGAGTATCAGTAGAACAATAAGTTTTATTCACAAGGTTTTTAAGGAAGTCACAGGCAGCTCTATTGCTCAAGGTACATAAAGATTACTCATCACTAGTTTAGTGTGGCAAACTATCAGCACAAAACAGTCTTTAGAAACTTAGTTATGACTTGATTCTTGTATTACCATATTGAGCTCATTGGACTTAAATTGGAACAGCAGTATAATACTTTAGATGAGGCAGTTCAAGAAATCAGGTTTTGGTAAAAATGAAATTTTAATAATAGCCTTAATTTATCCAGGATAACACAAATTAGCATATAGCTAGTTTCCATTGCAGTCCTGCATTAAAACATATACACAAACATAAAATTAACATCTAAAATTAGTATCTAAATATGAATACAATATAAAAGGAATGGGGGGGGGGGGGGGGGGGGGAAACATAGCATAAGACACACCTAATTAGTGATAAAATTATTATCTAAATATGAATACATGACATAAAAGGAAAGAAGAAAAAATAGCATAACACACACACACACACACACACACACACACACACACACACACAGTGCCATATCACAACTACATTTGGCACACCTGAACAAAAAGAGGAAAGCACCGTGTTTAAGTGCTACTTCTATTAAAATATTTCATCAAATACACAGCTTTAAAAATGCCAACTGAACCAGAGTTTGAACATTTTGAGACAGTTTGTTCCAAAGGAATGCAGAAGAGTAGCTGTATGAACGTTTATAATTTTCAGTTTTAGCTCTTGGTAAATATAATAAATTAGACATATAATCATTTGACCTGGTTTGGTGGCAACTCACATCTCTTGTATATTTAAACACATTTAGGTAATTTGGCATTTGATTGTTTAAAACTTTGAACAGAAAGACAACCTTTCTAAACATAAAATAATCCTTAATTGGCATCCAGTTCAGACAAGAAAATAAAAAGCCAGTAGCTATAGAGGTCCTGATATCTCAAATATTTAAAAGTATTCTTGCTGCCCTCTTTTGCAGCTTGAAAAAATTTGCATAATATAGTTTTTGATGTTTTTCAGACTTGCAAAGATGGAAGTATTGTTTTGTATGCAATGTTGGTTCCATTAGAGCTGAAAATGAAAGAGTAGACTTACTTGGTAGAGAAAGAAATAAGAATAATTAGGGGTATCAAACTTGGTGTGTTCGGTGT
>NC_079167.1:72404721-72514721 GCF_947568905.1 Ostrea edulis
GCAATCCATAATAAACAGTTGATTACACAAAGACACATATGAAAAGAAATATATAAACGAAAATAGTTTTATTGTCTCTTTGGAAACCACATAATTATTTACGGTCTCTTCATGTCCATATTCATTGAATGAACAGGAGAGAGAGAGAGGGGGGGGGGATTCAAACGGTGACATTGTAATAATTGCGCTCTTATTAAGACAAATGATATCGTTAATTCAATAAAAGAGAACAGTAACTTAATATTGCTCTCATTAATTGATAGTACAGATTTATTTGATTCATTTAAAGCACGCAGTAATTAAAAATTAAACATATCCATTTTTGAGGGGCTATAGAGATATCATTACCAAGGAAGTTTTTGAAATATGTTTTAAATTAACGTCAGATTCAGCAGCACAATGGTTGCAATACAGAATTCTACATAGAATTATACCTGTTAAAAGTTACTTAAAAAAAATCAAAGTTGTGGATAATGATATTTGCTCATTTTGTGGACACAGCTCTGAAAACATTGAACATATTTTTGTGTTTTGCGACAAAATAGGAACTTTGTGGAACCAACTAAGCTTACATATTTATGAGAGAACAACAAATAGAATTGGTTTCAATGTTTTTAATATTATTTTTGGTGATTGTCCATTACAAAATTCCAACAAAGTAATAAATTTCATAATTTTATATACCAAGCAATATATATATTTATGTTGCAAACAAAACAGATCACCATCTTTTGAGGGTGTATTACAATATATTAGGATGAAATATGAAATTGAACATTGTATATTTTCAAAATACTGTAATTTTAAAAAAATTCAGTACAATCTGGGCTGTATGGAAAAATATTTTTGATTAATGCCTTTCCTCTCTTTACTTGGTACTGTCAACCTTATTATGTTATTATAACTAACTTTGTGTGTGAATGTATGTATGAATGTTATTATCAAATACTAAAATTTGCAAATAAAAAAAAAAAAAATACAAAAAAAAAAAAAAAATAAAAAAAAAATAATTAAACATATCATTAAATAATGTTATTTTCAATTACTTCATCTCAATAGATCTTATATATCTACGCCATTTTGCGTTATTACATTCTGCGTTGAATTCGACGCAAATTGTACTAATGCAAAATGTAATAATTGAGTTTATCATATTATGCGTCGTTATCAGGCACATAGAATCAAGGGGAGGGGATAAGAAGGTCTGTCCCCCACCTTTATTAACAATATCCATTATTTGTTATTTCGTAATGCAAATAAAAGATGAAATGGGTGACCCCCCCCCCCCCCCCAGCTTGAACGTTCTGATATAATAGTAAAAGACACACAACACTATACCAATTAAGGAAATGGAGATATTATGAGGCACTCATAGTAGAGGACTCTAACCACCCCATCCCACCTCCAACGATTGAAGAAAATGAAGTGTAGGGTAAATTATTGAGGCAGTCAAAGTAAAAGACTTTAACCCCCACCCCACCCCCGAATTAGGACTTTGAAAATCGGACAAAACATCTTGGTTTGTTTGGGTTTTTTGTTTTGTTTTATTGCTGTTTTCGTTCATCTTTTTTTATTATTATTTTGAATGGCAAGAAATTTTGAAGAATCCAGTTTTCCATTTTTTTTCTTCCTGTTGTAAACCTCACACCCCCATGAAAAATGACGATACATGCCTGGTTATTACATTTTGCTTTGCAAGACATGCATGTATACTATTAGTATGGTGTAGAATTGCACCCTTTACCAAGTTTTTCTTCATTTACACAGTGTAAGGAATGGTAAACCAAAATCACAAAACAAAATGCATGAAGACCAAGATATTTTTAAGCGTAGGAACTTCTTTAACGAATACATAAATACATGTATTCAGAAAAATCGCATGCATGCATTGCAGGGCTATAGCATATATGTGTATTAACGTTTCTGTAACATGCCATAATGGTCACTTTCAGGGATGAATGTAATTTATTCATAAATATTTTCATTTCGTAGATCTGGCCCAATGAATATTTACTGAAAATAGAAATACCGCTGTACGTCGAAATTTCAAATTCAAATGTATTCGATAAGATGTTAATATTCATAAATCAGTAAAATTCAATATATTATAATGCATAGGTAGGATTTGCAAAAGACAAGGGTATAAACATTTTCTTTTGTCATTGGTAGTATCAATATCTATATGATCACGAAAAAACATAATATGATTTATTATTTAATGATTCCAATGTTATTTATTAAAATTGTTTTGATTGGACAAAAATAAAGCTGAACAAGAGTTTATACATCAATAAACCCGAAAACGCGATGTATTCATACACGTCTGAAAACAAATAACATAGTGCGGGGAAACTATTCAAATTTTTGCAATTGTTAATAAAGTGAATGAATTGGATTTATAAGAATCAAACATTCTTTTTGAAGAATTTATCGATGTGTAAACTCCGGACATTTTACTCACAAACTTAACATAAAAGTGCTTCGCACTTTTATTCAGTTTGTGAGTAAAATGTCCGGAGTTTACACATCGATAAATTCTTCAAAAAGTATGTTTAATCCTTTATTAATTCATGTCAGCTTCAACTTCATTTTGTGAGACCGTAAATATTATATATAACTTTACTTGTACATTTACCCGAGAGATCCTTTGATGCGATGACACTTCTTTAAACTTCGGAAAAACTATGCAAACCTTAGGAAATTTAAATGTAGACAGTTCAAAATCAGTATGATAATAATCCTAAAATGTATTGGGATGAACAAGTATCTAAACTCGAATCTAAAACATGTTGTAATGAATTAGACTTTCGGATTTCTAAAACAGAAATACCTGAAACAATATGCAAATCAAGCGTAACAAAACTCCAGGATTAGATACAATCTGATTAAAATCAGATCCTCGATCCGCTCCTCTTTTTTTTTCTTGTCGCTGTAGCGACAAGAAAAAAAAAGAGGAGCGGATCGAGGATCTGATTTTAATCAGATTGGGATTAGATAGAATATCTAATCACATGCTGGATTATGGACAAACTTCCCTTGTTGATAGCTTGTATAAATTATTTTGCACTCGGGTATAAAATACAAACTACTCAAAGTATTTGTTAGAACCCATTTTGTACGCTTATTAGACTATGTACAATAATAGTAAATCATGCATTAAGATAAAAAGTCATCATACAGACTTTTCCAAATTAAACTCGGTGTTCACTCAGACAGAACATATATGAAATTATAAACCAACACTGAACATCTCTCAAGTCTTCACAGCATGAATAGATTAACATGGTTACTCAATTGTGAAAATACTGATGAACTTGTAGCCCTTTGCGATTTGATTAAAGAAGCAATATAAAATGTTTGAATCGTGTGAAAGTTCAAATCAATATGTTTATACATATGCGCCCACTGTATACACGACATGTTGACCTAGTGCCAATGCACCGTCCCGTAGTATCTCCTGCTTTATAGTGGAGTAATAATCATTTGTACTTATGCTATCTTTGACAATGATTATGATTGCATGTATAATTATTACCTTTTTTCCCTTGTGCATTTAATACTGGTCTCGTTTAAAGTCAGCATTTGGCAACTTCTATGGTCGTTGTGGCGATCTAGTTTGCCAATACAACCTATCATTGGGTCAAATGCTGTCTCAGATGTTTCATACCGATTGTTAGGCAGTTCCTGGCACACTGATTTTGACTACGGATAACTCCGTTTACCTGATCAAGATGTAGGGCTCACGACAAGTGTGACCGGTCGACAGGGGATGCTTACTCCTCCTAGGTCCCTGATCCCACATCTGGTATATCCAGGGGTCCGTGTTTGCCCAACTATCTATTTTGTATTGCTTGTAGGAGTTATGAGATTGATCACTGTTCGTTATACACACCTTTATATAGGAGTTATGAGATTGATCACTGTTCGTTATACACACCTTTATATAGGAGTTATGAGATTGATCACTGTTCGTTATACACACCTTTATATAGGAGTTATGAGATTGATCACTGTTCGTTATACACACCTTTATATAGGAGTTATGAGATTGATCACTGTTCGTTATACACACCTTTATATAGGAGTTATGAGATTGATCACTGTTCGTTATACACACCTTTATATAGGAGTTATGAGATTGATCACTGTTCGTTATATACACCTTTATATAGGAGTTATGAGATTGATCACTGTTCGTTATATACACCTTTATATAGGAGTTATGAGATTGATCACTGTTCGTTATACACACCTTTATATAGGAGTTATGAGATTGATCACTGTTCGTTATATACACCTTTATATAGGAGTTATGAGATTGATCACTGTTCGTTATATACACCTTTATATAGGAGTTATGAGATTGATCACTGTTCGTTATACACACCTTTATATAGGAGTTATGAGATTGATCACTGTTCGTTATACACACCTTTATATAGGAGTTATGAGATTGATCACTGTTCGTTATACACACCTTTATATAGGAGTTATGAGATTGATCACTGTTCGTTATACACACCTTTATATAGGAGTTATGAGATTGATCACTGTTCGTTATACACACCTTTATATAGGAGTTATGAGATTGATCACTGTTCGTTATACACACCTTTATATAGGAGTTATGAGATTGATCACTGTTCGTTATACACACCTTTATATAGGAGTTATGAGATTGATCACTGTTCGTTATATACACCTTTATATAGGAGTTATGAGATAGATCACTGTTCGTTATACACACCTTTATATAGGAGTTATGAGATTGATCACTGTTCGTTATACACACCTTTATATAGGAGTTATGAGATTGATCACTGTTCGTTATACACACCTTTATATAGGAGTTATGAGATTGATCACTGTTCGTTATATACACCTTTATATAGGAGTTATGAGATAGATCACTGTTCGTTATACACACCTTTATATAGGAGTTATGAGATAGATCACTGTTCGTTATACACACCTTTATATAGGAGTTATGAGATTGATCACTGTTCGTTATATACACCTTTATATAGGAGTTATGAGATTGATCACTGTTCGTTATACACACCTTTATATAGGAGTTATGAGATTGATCACTGTTCGTTATATACACCTTTATATAGGAGTTATGAGATTGATCACTGTTCGTTATACACACCTTTATATAGGAGTTATGAGATTGATCACTGTTCGTTATATACACCTTTATATAGGAGTTATGAGATTGATCACTGTTCGTTATACACACCTTTATATAGGAGTTATGAGATAGATCACTGTTCGTTATATACACCTTTATATAGGAGTTATGAGATTGATCACTGTTCGTTATCTTCACCTTTCATACATGGTGGTACTTACATGTAATACAGTAAGTATTGTCATCTTCAAAATTTCTCATGTTATGAACATTGTTTAAGCTCATACTATTACAGTGCATATTGTGGTTTTTTTCCTTTTCTTTTTCATTACACAAATTTGTCATATGTATTATTATCACATGTATGCTGTATGCCCAAGAGGGTCCTAATTTGAAATAAATAAATCATACTATGTTCTCTCTGTTCATCATGTAGTGCAATTGTCTTTGTTTTCCATTGTCATATGTTTCTGTGATTTTGGACTTTGTGCATCATAATGCTCCTCTGTGGGTCCAAATTGGTTGAATATATATTATATTCTATTCTCAATAGAATTTGCATCTAGACTGGCCGAGTTTTCGTTCATCGATGGAAGGGGAGAGAAAAAGGAAGAAGGGGTAGAAGGGAAAGGAGCGAAAAGAGGGAAGGGAAGGGGAGAGAAAAGGGGAGAAAAAAGGAGAAAGGTAGGTTGGAGTTTAAATGCATTCGAAAGATGAGGTCAAGAACGAAAGGGGCAAACTTCCGCCAGAGTTCGTCTGCTCCTAGATGAGTATTTCGAAGGTATCTTCCCCTTTCCTCCCTTATCGCTTCCCTTCCCCTTTCCTCCCTTATCACCTTTTTCTCTTCCCTTCCTCATCCCTCCCTTCTTTCTTTTTCTCTCCCCTCCCCCTTTCTCTATACGATACATGTACCGTATTGTGAAAGATGCATGACGTGTGTTGATCTTCCCTCCTTTCTCTTCTCTTTCCTCCCTTTCTTCCCGTCCATCCTATCCCTTTTTCTCTCCCTCTTTCCCCTTTTCTCTCCCGTTTTCCTCCTTTCTCTCCGCTTTCCTCCCTTCTCCCTATTCCTTCCTTTTCTCACCTTTCCAGCCACTTTCTCTTCTTTGCATTTTACTTTGTCCGTCCACATTTAAGTGAGTGACCGTTCTCAACACGTACTCCTAACAAACTATGATTAAAAACGATACATGTACATCGTATGGCGAAAGATACATGACCTTTGTTGATCTGAACAGATGCTGACGTCATTATTTCTTCGTTTGGATCCAGAATTTCTGTAACATATAGTGACATTGGCAAAGATGGGCTGTTCACTTCTCAGTAGAATATTCTATCCATTTCATTTTTTAAAGTTAAAATACATGTATTATGAACGTAAAGTGAAATAAAGGATTTGAACATTTTTATGATCGACTGGCCATTAAATGAGTAAGTAAAGACATGTTTCCTAAATCACATTTCTTCTCTGTAAAACTTTATAACAGGCTTGAAGGAATTTGTTTCTAAGTCATGATTTAAATGTCAATCAATGGAATCCATACGTTCAGAAATAGTGTTAAACATGGAAAAATAAAAATAATGAGTTCCCTGTAACGGCGATTAATAAGGTAATGATTCTTATCAAAATAGATTTGCTGTCCAAGCATCATTTTATATGGTTAACATTGATCTGTTATTACAGTATTGTTCCAGTGAGAGAAAAAAGAAGAAAAAACGAGTCAATCCAAATATGAATCCCCTCCTTAGAATTACATTAATTTTGCCAGATTAATTATATCACGGTCACAGCACTGTGACGTCTTGGTACGTAAAACATAGATTTTACTCCGCGAACAAAATCAGAAACGCAGAGGTTAACAAAGAAAAGCAAATATATTTCACCATCGTCAGATACGCACGACTGTTCTCGACTTTTACTATAATTATAAAAGACGATATCGGCCGTGGGTATCCAACGATGATGATCACTCCATTTTAAAACGAATTCAAGTGGGCGGAATCATTTCTTTTGAACATTTTCTCTAAAGAAATTTATTACTGTGTGTAATAAGAAAAATGTTTAACCCTCGAGTGACGTGGAGAACGTATTTGTTTCCTATGTTGAATCTAAATTCATGTTTTTGATTTGTTTTTAATACAAAATAACTACGTTTTCCCCAAGATATATATAGATAAGTTTGTAGATGTAGTAAGCGTATAGGTCAACTTGAAAACAAAAACATGATGTAACA
Source organism: Ostrea edulis (assembly GCF_947568905.1). Lineage (NCBI taxonomy): Eukaryota > Metazoa > Mollusca > Bivalvia > Ostreida > Ostreidae > Ostrea > Ostrea edulis. The sequence goes on from NC_079167.1 coordinate 72,412,090, forward strand.
CGATGGATCACATGTTTATATTTTCTAAACAGGTTTTTTTTAAATAGGAACAAGCAAGAAAGATCAGCATCTATTCAAGGCTGTTTATTTGATGCCCAGTTTAGTAAAAGATTGAAATCAAGGGCAGATAATTCACTCTATTGAACATAGTTGTAGAAGAGATATTATTGCAGCGGTCAGACGGGTTCGATCGCCGGTGGCCAAATAGCTCAATTGGTAGAGATTCAGTAGGCCCGGATACAAATCCCGGTCTGGTCCGTTGCACATTCTCCCTTCTCGTTACATTTGTTGTCGTGGACCAGCCCTTGAAACTGACAGGTAAAAATGTCTGCCAGTGCCGAGTGGATAAAGCAGCAGGGCATCGTCGGAAACCCACGGTTAATTACGCTTCGTTCCTCTCTCCATCACCCGTGGGTCCATTCATTCTTACTCCCTCGATCTCATGAATAATTAATGAGGCAATTTGATTGGGCGCGCATAGTACACCCTGAGCGGATTTGTCCAATCAACAAGACGCTTTCAGTCCAATTTCCGAATACAATTGTTGTGATAGCACAGTCGTAACTACACACTATTTCCGTAACCGCAAATTAACGGTTACGGAAAAAGACAAGCGCGTAATCCGATTGGCGATAGCAAAGTTAAGTTGATGCTGCCTTTAAAAATAGACGAGTTCTATTACTATAACGATTATTTTGATTGGACGATATCTTTAAATATTTATTTATGAGAATCAACCACGGGTTTCCGACGATGGCTTCTAGGTTGATGTCTTCAAGATGTGAAGACATTCAAAGGGAGGAATGTAGCGGTCAGACGGGTTCGATCGCCGATGACCAGATAGTTTAGATGGTCTCATTTAAAGTCAGCACTTCGCAAATTCAATGGTCGTTATAACGATATAGTTTGCCAGTATAACCTATCATTAGGTCAAATACTGATCAAGATTTTGGGCTCACGACGGGTGTGACCGGTCGACAGGGGATGCTTACTCCTCCTAGGCACCTGATCCCACCCCTGGTATATCCAGGGGTCCGTATTTGCCCAACTCTCTATTTTGTATTGCTTGTAGGAGTTATGAAACTGATCACTGTTCCTTATTTTCACCTTTCATAGTGGAGCATCTGACTAGAGGTAAAAGGTTGTTGTTAACTTTTTAAAGGTAAAAGAATTCCGCTACAGTACTGACTTTCATTGTTGTCATTTCTTACGAGATTAACCTAAAGAAGAAAAAACTATGAAGTACAAAGCACAAATGTACTCAAGAAATTGGGATTGAATTTAATGTAGACTGTATCTATTTATTTTATTTTATTTATTTATTTTGCATGTTCGTTTGTTAAGTATTACAGGTTTAACATTACAAAAAGCATGTTCTGTACATAATAAATCAATACACATTTATGTAGAGTATATCAGAGAAATTAGGGAAACCTGTCCCATGCACAAAATAACTGTATAAAACACGTGAGGACGGGTAGTAATAAAATTAATTTTAGTGAATTTGATTGACACCCATTGTATTTTTATATACATTTTATATATTCCTTATAACCGATGGAATATGATTAGTCAGATTTAAAATTCCATAGTGTATAATGATGAATTGTTTGATAGAGATTAAACAATATTGGAGATAATTCAAAAAGCAAAAAGTACTGAGAATAAAATCATAAAGGAAAATCAATGCATGTTTTTTTTTTGTTTTTTGTTTTTTTTAAAATATTCTAGCTACAAGATCATGAAACATGTGGTGTGTATTTGAGAGTCATTTTGAAGGAACTTGAAATAACATACAACTCTTGACAGAAATGTGAGATGATTTGAGAGCCAATAATTTGAGATATATTTGTGTAAACAAAAGTAAAAGTCATTTGAGATGCACGACTGAGGTGTTTACATGTGATCCTTTGTTCAAGAACTTCAGCTGTACTTGTAATTTTCGACACAAGAGAAAATCACGGGTACATGTTAACTTATTATACATCTATGCTTTTAAGATCCAGGAAATTTGAGATAAAATATTAAACAATAGCACAATTAATATTCATTGGTTATGACTTACAGTCACTTTCTGGATCGAAGGTCGTGTTTTATATGAATTATATGACTAAATTTGATAATAGTGGAGATTTCTGCAGAAAACCAGACCGATACCGGTTTTGTCTTGTATAGAATTCCACAAGCTGACGTTTTGGCGGGGAAATCTTGGCACGTCGCGATGGTATAAAGATTATATTATCAAATGATAGCAATGTTATTTCAATTCATTCTACTTTATTTTTTAACACACCATGGTCTTAGTCCTTTGAGAACTGTACAAAGAAATAATTCAAAAGCATTATAAGTGATTGTTTGATTTAAAGATTAGAAATACTGTATCTCAGAGATAGGCATTTTTTGAAATTTCTGAATCATAAGAGAGTAATGATAAATGCCTCCTAATACTGACTGGAATCATGTAATGCCGGTATCTGAATCATTATTTAGAAAAAAAATCATTTGAAGTTTTCTTGAGAAATTTAAAAGAATTTTGAAATTAACTGTTTGGGTTTTACTCCTCATTGCTTTTGAAATTTATTTTTACGTGATTCAATGAATTAACTAGCTGTGGAGCTTTATATTAGGACAGAAATGTGACAATGACGAATGCAAAACTCATAATGATGTGCAGATTGTTGTCTGTGTGATGCTAGTTTTTTCCCCCCAGTTTTCTCGAGAGGTAGGCAGCTATATAACAAATTGCATCACTTTATAATGGAATCATGTCGGAAAGATATCAAAAACATTGAGAGGACATAAACACCATTCTAATTGTTAGTAAAATGTCGTACAAGAAATAACAAAACGAAGGTCAATCTGACGACGTGTAACAGTTTACAGATTTGTCAGAATTTATCGTGGCAGTTGTTTTACCATTAGAGGGCATATTGTAATTGTTAACCAATAGTTCTATTCATTTAGTTCCAAAAACCTTCAGGCGCGTAGCCAGAAAGAAAATGAGGTGTACGGAAAGGGGTCGGGGGGGGGGGGTCATCTTGAGATCCCCATTGGGTTCAAAGCAAAGCCCTGGTGCCGGAAGCTACTGGGTTTTACCAATGAAATCACTTATTTTCTGTACATAGAAACAGTTTTTCGTCAATCTCCAAAGCAAAAAGAATGCACAAAATTTATTTTCTAAAGTGTTTTATAATACCAACGCACCGTGTGTACTTGGACTGACTTTACGTTTGTTTTACGAATTGTGTTCACTTATTTCCACAGGGGCTAAACCTGATTTGGGCTCGAACTCTGTGATACCATAAATTTATGGTATCACATAGTTCGGACCCAAAACGGGCTTAGCCCCTGTGCTTATTTCCGTTGTTTTCGACTGATATATATGGTAAATGTTATTGATAACAAAGAATATATCCTAAATGCGCCTACTACATGTACATATATGATGAACATTAAAGTGATATTCGACATTATATCTAAACAGTATTTTATTATGTACAACAATAGGACTAGGCAGCAGGCAGAGCAAGGTATACAAAGTGTTCAACATGATGTTGATGTCAGATTTGAAATTCAAAAAAGACTTTGAATGATGTTGATTAAATCATAAATCAGAACTGTATAACACAAAGTTATTTTTGAGGGCTCAGGCACAGATATTTTATGGCAGATCTCGATTTCTCTAACAAATGATGTGTACGCAGTTGCGTACTTGCGTATAGACAGCTACGCGCCTGAGTCCTTGTTTCATTTTTATAATAAAAATTATATTAGACATTCACAAACATGCTTTTTGCTTCTTCCATATTGCAGGTATCATTGTTATGTCTTAAAAATAAGTGGTATAGAAGTGATGAATGCTTCTTCTCAAAATATGTAGCACCTCTTCCTGTTTGAATACTAGCAAACACATTCCTTTCTCAGTACTTTTACAAATATTAGCATACAACTATATGTACATGTATATAGCGTATCTCAGTACTTTGATTAAAGCAAAGCGTAGCTGCAGCGCCTTTTGGGGGAGGAGTGTGGTTGGGGGTGGGGGTGGGGTCATCAATTGGAAATCTATTTTCGTGTTTTACTTTCTGAATAACCGCCACCGATGGGCCGGCTTTAAAGGGACTGGTTCATGTTTCTTGAAGAAGAAAAAATATTTTTCAGTTTTGATGTTTAAAATTAAAAATACAACTCATTCAATGTTGGCAACCAAAATTTTGGCCTTCTGAATGCAAGGATAAGAGCAATATCTTAGCTTTGATTCTGTGTTATGTAAACAAAGACTAGTCTTTTTATGTATACCAACAAACCAGTGAAATATTAATTTTGTAATCTAAAACATCTTAATTTTGTACAGTCATAAAGTTTAACTTCACATTATGGATGAAAAATATCCTCTTAGATTTAGTATAAAGTGTGCTTTAATTTTTCCAAAATTGGTCGGCCAAAAATTGCATATCGTGGGTCAAGTTCTTTTACCTAAAGAATACATGTACTTGAAATGTGATACATATAATAAACTTTCATCGATATCCATTTAATTGAAGATTGCAGCCAACGATAGTTGCTTTGTCTGCCTTTTCACAATGTTATTGAATTATCTTTCAGCCACTTGTGCAAATTGAAAACACCAATTTGTACTTTACATAAATTTATTAAGCAATGACATCATAAAAACATAATACACACAGTGTTGGATAATACTGGCCGCAAAATTTAGTAGGAGTCAAGGGAGACAACTAGGATACCATAAACCAACGAGCAAACTAGTGGCCTCGCTTAGATGCGAGTGCCATGGAACCCCATGCCTGAAACGCATGGTGGCTAGGCCCACAAGCTGCACAGCTTTTACAACCTGTCTCTGGATTGCTACCTGGTTTAGAACTTTAACACCAACCAGCCTGTAGCCTCTCCTCCTTTTATAGAGGTACAGGGGATCTGAGCACTGAAATGCTGCAGACCCCAAGCTGTTTCCAGTTATTCCAAACATTTGCTCAATGGCATTTAACTTCCATGTTAATATACACAGCCATGAGACATCCCTCATGCTTTGATGCAGATGGACAGAAACAACAGGTTAAGCTTGTACAGGAATGATGTCTCCCTTGACCCCGCCACAAACATCGATATGATGTTCCCCACCAAAATTGTTTAGATAATATCCATCTACTAAATTAATGACAGGTTATAGGAACCAACCAGAAATGACAAGATCCTGCAAACTACTGAGGAGGGAAAATTTTGCCCTCCCCCCCAAAAAATAAATTCCAAACTACCCTGTATATAATTTAAGTAGGCCTTGTTTCCATTTTCAGCTAACTGAGTTCCGTCATACCTAAATAAATCGGTCTGATGAACATTGATATTTTGTCATGAACAATGCAAGCTAATTAACTTCAGATGTAACAAATTTTGTAATAGCCTTATTAACCTTGCATTAGCAATATTGGGTAACGGCAGATGTGCTGCTCTCACCTGAAAATTGTTTAGTATTACGAAATGAGTTTAACTTTCAAATGAACTTTGGCCGGTCACATATAGTAGCCAAAATTGCTGACTGATAATGCCCCAGGAGGATTCAGGATTGCTAGCTTTGCGGAGACGGTATTGCTCGTCGTATTTGTACCAGCCTTGGGATCTAGTGGCAGCTAATCTGCTGTCTCGCATGTATTTTAAAAACTCCTGGGCCCGGGCTATGTATTTTCCCAACATAACACTCATGTAAATCATGAAGGCATTAGTCCACTTTTCAATTGTCAGGTGTGAACCCACATTAGACCTGACAATGCAGAGTTTTCCATCCCTGATTTTAATTTCACCTTGGCCCCCCAAACTATTGTCAATCTCTTTTGCTGATTTCAACAGCAAACCTAAATCAATAAATTGCTCATCCCAATTTTTTTTGCTTAAGTTTCAAAGAGATGTATTGACCTACATTATCAAAATAGCTAACTTCAGGTACAGGAGTAAAGTAAGAAAAATCTGAATCTAGAGAAAAATCTGAGTTATGAATATTACCACAGTTGACAGGCCCAAACTCCCCCAAATCTGGTGCAGCCTCACTCCCCGGCACGCTCTCTGAGGATTCCTGGACCTGGAAGGGGGGATGGTTATTTCTCGCTTCAACTCCAAGCTTTTGCTGCCTGGTGTTATGGCGAGACCTTTTTTGTCCTCTGCCCCGGGCTGGAGAAACCATTTCTCCATCTCTTTTCCTCTTTGGTGGCATTGGATTGGCCTTGATTGTTAACGTGCTGTTATCAGAATAGAATAGAATATTTATTCAACCAATTTGGGCCTCCAGAGGAGCATAATGTTGTACCTTGACAAAGTTCAAAATCACAGAAGCACATGACAAAGGAAAACAAAGACAATTGCACTGCATGATGAACAGAGAGTTAGCCATCACATGTAAAGAGGAAGTTGCAATACTAGTTAACTCCTCCTGATGCTGATTTTCTTGAAATAAGTTAGCTTGTACCAAGTTAAGTCCTATTGTATAATGCTATTCACTCAATTAAATGAGATTATCTCATATCCATGTCAATAATCTATATTATTTTGAAAACTTCGTAAAACAATTTTTCAAAACAAATAAAAACTCTCAAGAGTGAGCTTCTGTCATATATATAACCTTTATTTTGTGAAACTTGCTATACATATTAGACTGCAGACTTTGGTCATTGAAAGTGAAAAACAAAATTGCGGAGGGAGGGGGGGGGGATCAGTTACTTTAAAACCAAGTCTACTTCAGTCTGATGTCATACGGAGTACATTTTTGTAATATTGCGGCCATTGCCATGATATAGCTTTTAAAAAGCTGTATTTGACTTTGTATCCACCACGTCTAGGTATCGGGTGTTGTTGGGACTTGGAGCTTTTATATATATATATATATATATATATATATATATATATATATATATATATATAGTTGGGGGGGGGGTATCAGATCCAACCTGAAAGAAAGCGGACTCAAAGAAAACCCCGTGTCTACAATCAGCGTACATGGTCTAGTGTTTTTATCGTGTCTGTGATAGATTGCAAGTACATGAAATTTCTCGCGTAGTTTTCGAGTTTGAAAGCGATGAAATCCAAATATTTACTTTTGATACTTTACGCGACCTCGAGCGAAAAGGTTTGAAAACAGCCGTTAGCCATTTTATACACAGATTAGATTTAATTGACAAAAAAGCTAATGAACACGTCAGCGGCTTGAGATAACATTGCATTCGGTGTTTTGTGCCGCTTACGGGTATACTAGCTGTCAAGTTTTTATTAGTATTTTCCTAAGGATGGTACAAGAGAAAGAAATTGTCGGCGCAACGACTTTCCCATTAAAAAAACAGTCGCCTTTGTCTATGTACATTTCAAAAACACACAAATCTGAAGGGCACAAACTATTTTGTTCGGGAACAGTTCCCTACGGAGATTCTTGAAACACGAAAAAAAAACCCCATTGTACCCTTTATATAAAGAGGTAATAAAAAACAACCTGAGGACGAACTTAGTTGTGAACGAAAGAAGTCAAACCGCCACGCGAAGCAGATTAGGAGTGCAAGGAGGGTTCATGTGAACATCATATCAAATATGTAGCGGGAACAGTCAGAGATCTCTCCGACAAAAAATAAAGGACCAAGATTTCCAAAACCATTTAAAAGAAAATGATATGATTTTCTTATGTGAAACATGGTTAGATAGTAATGATTGTGAATTATGTGATTTTGAAATTTTTCCACCTGTAAATAGAACAAAATGTAAAGGCGGCGGGTTATTGTACGCAACAAAACAATGGTAATTAAAACCTTTTATGCCTCCTATGAGAAGAAACCGTCCAAGCAGTAACAAATAACCCAACACTGTAATGCAGTTGTGTCGAATATGTCATTTATTGAATGACATAAGGTAAATTGTTAAGTAAAATGTATAACAAACCAGTAAGGAGGATCACCTGAATAAACAATACCTGTTGAAACATGTACATAGGTGTCAGGTAAAGTGTGATCCCCCTTTGAGACTGACTAGAAAAATACATGTAGTGAAAGTACGATTACAAGTTATAGAGTACATGGAACATGCATACAATATATACATAAATGAGTTAAGCCTTGGAGGCGTCCAAAAAATTGCGCCATTGTTTTGTTTCTATCTCTGGAGTTATTTGTGATAGTGTCATCTGGATAAGACTAGACAAAAAACTATTTGACCCCGGAAAAGATGTTTACATTGCCTTTACGTATGTCCCACCCGAGGGAAGTGTTTTTCACTCAGCCTATAATATTGATATATTTGATGTCATAGAAGTTAGTTTAGCAAATTATAAATCTCTTGGAAATGTTATAGTAATGGGGGACTTAAACAGTAGGTGTGGAAATGTCGTTGATTTTATTGAATCGGATGCCATATACAAAACTTTACTGCCTGACGAAGAAATCCCAAAACGAAATTCTGAAATATCGAAGTAGATCTAGCGATGATAAAACTGGGAAAGTAACTTCTGTAATGCAAGAGGTACTAGTTTGATAGATTATGCGATTGTTGAAGATAATTTCTTGCAAGATGAATTGTGTAATTTCAATGTTGGCGATTTCAATACGCATTCTGATCATGCACCAATATACATGTATCTCACATTAAAAGCAAAAAAAATTAAAAACCAAAAATGACCACAGCATTAACCGCACACATCCTTTGAAAACAATAAAAGTATCATGGGATATTAATTCAGAAGAGGAGATTAAAAACACTTGAGCCATTGTGCGCCAAATAAAAAATCTTCCTTGGAAATCATCGACGAATCACCTGACGGCGTCAACAGTTCGGTAAAGTCTTTCACCGATGCGATTTTGGAAACATTTCAACCATTTTGCGAAAAAGAAATTACGTATAACCATAAAAAACAAAACACAATAAAAACTTCCTGTTCAGGAGACAAACCATGGTTTGATAATCAATGTAGGATCTTACTTAAAGAATACAGGAAAAATATGGCTATCTTTAATTGCTCTAGGACATGGGATAATCATGAAAAACTCGTTGCTTCTAAAAAGAAATATAAAACCGTAGAAAATCGGCTAAAACGAAAATATCAACGACACGAGGGAAACCAACTAGAGCTGCTCCGCGTATCTAACCCCAACATTTTTTACCGCATGTTCAAAGGCGCTAGGAATACAGTAAATACAACTCTAATGACAAATGATTTTTATGAACATTTCAAAAACATTGCTGCGAGTGATCAGACAGACCATATAATAGACTTACCGAAAGTACCCGAGCCGTCAATCTATCAAGAATTGGATAAACCGATTACAATGGATGAAATTACTATTGCTATCTCCGACTCTAAGGTAGACAAGTCACCTGGTTTTGATCATGTTATTAATGAATTTTTCAAAAAACTTCTCTACATTTTTCTCGCCTCTTATGAAAAAGCTATTTAATGCTATTTTAAATACAAGTTGTTACCCGTCTGCTTGGTCACAAGGCATTATTGTACCAATATACAAAAAGGGTGATAAAAATAACCCAGATAACTATCGGGGGATAACTCTATTGAGTCATTTATCAAAATTGTTTACATCTATCTTGAACAAACGTTTGCTAGCATGGAGTGAAGAAAATACAATTGTTAGTGATGCACAATTCGGTTTTAAACCTGGTTCGGGAATTAGATATGCTATTTTTATTCTGTACTCACTTTGAGTGAAAAAACCCCACCCGTCTGTATTGTTGTTTCGTAGATTATAGAAAAGCGTTCGACAGCATTGGTATAAACTAATGAAATATGGTATTAACGGAAAATTATTCAATATTATTAAGTCTATGTATTGTGAAGTGAAAAGTTGTGTGAAAGTTAATGGTCAATTGTCTGAATATTTTTCTTTACAAACAGGTCTTATGCAGGGAGAAACTCTCTCGCCAATGCTATTTTCATTATTTATCAATGACTTAGAGAAAGAAATGCTCATTAGTGGTTGTGAAAGTTTATCGCTTCAGAATTTGAATCTATTTTTACTTTTATATGCGGATGATACTGTTATATTCTCAGAAAGTGTACAGGGATTGCAGAAAATGCTTGATACTTTAAAGTCATATACAAGTGACTGGAAATTAGAGGTAAACATCAGCAAAACAAAAATAGTAGTTTTTCGAAATGGTGGTAAAGTTAGAGATTTTGAAAAGTGTTTTTACAATAATGTTGAGATTGATATTGTTGACGTATTTACGTATCTAGGTGTGGGTTTTAAATACAACGGTAAATTTAACTATACGCAGAAATCAATTGCAACCAAAGCTAAAAAATGTACATTCTCTTTGTGGAGAAGGGTGAAAGAGAATAATTTAAATGTAAAGACTACATTTTCTTTATTTGATACATATGTAAGTTCTGTTCTTCATTATGGACGTGAAACGTGGGGATTTCATAAAGCCCCACATATTGAGCAAGTACATGTAAATTTTTTGAAGAAAATTATGTTGCTTCGAAAATCTACAAATAATCTATTGGTTTATTTTGAATTTGGCAGATGTCCAAAGGAAACTTCGAATTTTGAATTATTGGTGTAAGTTGCTTAATACAAATAATTGTATATTAAAAACATGTTATGAACAATTGTTATGTGAATACAATACTCAAAGGGAAAACTGCACAAACTGGTTGAATTCAGTTAGAAAAGAACTTTATTGCTTGGGTCTTGGAAATTTTTGGGAACAGCAAAATGTTGGTAATGTTAATCATTTTTTTTTTCTTGTGAAACAGCGTCTCACCGATGCATTTTAGTGCTTTTGAAATTTCATCGAAATGTATTTTATATAAAGAAATAATTGATACATTTGGTTTACAGAGATATCTTGTAAAGCGATTATCACACAAGGAAAAGTCATTACTATGCAAATATCGAATTTCTGCACATTCTTTGAATGTTGAAAATGGAAGGTACAAAAATTTACCTAGAATCGAACTAAAATGCTCATTTTGTAATTTGCAGGTAATAGAAGACGAATTTCATTTCATTTTGATATGCCCAGCATTTTTTGGTTTACGTGAAAAATATATCAAACCTTATTACTACATGAAACCTTCCTTTTTCAAACTTGTAGAACTTTTTAGCGTATATAACTTTAAAACTATTGATAAGCTTTGTCAGTATGTAGTGAAAGCTACAAAACAAAGAGAAGCACTATCTGTTAACTGTCATTAATGATGTTTCTTTTTTCGTTGCTTAGATTTATTAGTTTCTAAATTTATTTGTCTGATAATATATGTTTACATATTGTAATAATTCTGAATCCTCTGCCATTTGCCTGTAGTGTGCACAGTGTACTTATGAGCCAATAAACAACATACAACTCACAGGCACCTGGAGTGTGGATAGCTTGTATAGATCTTACGTGTATGTGTACATGTACGTGTACATACTCCCCCCCCCCCTCTAGAATGAAATTATTTTATACAGAACCAAAAATGTATCCAAAATATGTTATTTCCCCACCGATCACCCTCATAAGCCATTCTGAATAGTCAGTCTGTACCTTCTGTAAGCTTGAGAGATGACCACTTGTGAGATACTAATATTCAGAACGGCTTATGACGGTGATCGATGGGGAAATAACATTATGGATACATTTTTGGTTTTATATAAAATAATTTCATTCTATAAGGGGGGGGGGATATATACATAAAATCTATACAAGCTATCCACACTTCAAGTGCCTATGATACAACTTTGGGCAGTACAGCTCATCAGTATTAAAATGTAACAATAAGATAATACATACTTATCTTAAAGGGGGATAGGTGAAACCCCGGATCAAGTGTTCTACACGTCCATTTCCTTGTAGATATATATAAATATATCTGATTTTATGAATAATTCAATGCATAATTGGAAAGTAGTATTAAACAATAAAATACAATTATTTCATGTCTACTCGGGAAACAGTCTAAAACTATTGCCCCGAGGTAGTGGCGAAGACCCGGGAAACTGTTGTCAGACGCCATAGCATAATGAAGATATTTTCCCAGAGCAGCCAGGGTACATGTAGGTGTGCGTTGTGAACCCAACAAGTAATTTATATCAACTTGACGATTTGTAATAGTATTCTTTGAGGTATTTTCCTTAGATGGGAGTATTTAAGACATTGAAGGATAAAATTAAATCCATCCTTAATCTGTTGGGTGTCACAAACTCACATAATCTATGATACCTGTTCTCACCCTGATACCTTCCAGTTTCAACATCCAAACAGTGCGACGAAATTCTAATGAGAGATATATGTTTCTTTAAATTGCTCTGAATTGCTTTTGTTAATTATGGTTGGATTCTACAAAAGTCATGATGTACAAAGTGCATATATAAAACAAACAGAGAGAGAGAGAGAGAGAGAGAGAGAGAGAGAGAGAGAATTTATTCTGCTCTTCATCATTTCACAAAATACACACTCGCACCTTGGAAACAAAAACTGACCTTGCAACAACCTAAACTTGTGTTCCCAGTTCCTGCCAACTCGTAGATTTACAAAACATTTAAAGATCTAAAATGATTGAACTTACATTTATAATAAATTATTTGTTCCAAAATTTCATTATTCCTTTCCCCCAAAAAAGTTTGTTCGTAGCAAGTTTCGTTAAATTCCCAGTCAGTCTCGGACTTATTGAGCCGGGTCCTGCAGTTTAATTATGACAGCCTAAAGCGCCATTCGTCAATCAATATTGCGATCGATACCGTATGGAAAATCGACCGTTATCAGTGCTGGACAATACAATGTCAGCTGATTACTCACCGTAACGCATTATGTCATATTACGTCACCTCAGGATATAAGATTAAACGTGTAGGGACAAGGGTCCATTCAATCAACGTACAGAGCACATGTCCGAGTTATTTATGCAACCCCGCAAACAGCCGACGAGCGCTTGATTTCAACGGATTTTAAGGTAATTATGCATTTTTTTTTTGTATTGCATCTAATTTATATGTAACTTACTCGTTGTCTCTACTGCCAGCATTTTAAATTCTGTATTGCAATGATTGTTTTAAAATACCCCCCCCCTGAAATAGAAGAAAATATTTAACAAATGCTTCATTATCACTTTATTAGTTATTAGAATAATTTATATTAGCACCAGGTATGCATGAAAACAAAAAATTGGGCAGAATAAACGTTTCGTTTACCTGAACATCGATTGCCGAATATATACAGCCTGATATAAGTCGTTTTAACATATCATATAATCCTTCATAATGCTCAATATTTCATTTATCAATGCGATTAGGGAGCAGATCATTCAGATGCATGTACATTGAATTTACTTCAAAACTTCTTTAACAATGGTAGATATTAATGTATGTTTGTACTTTTGACCATTGTTATGGTGACCGTGGTATGTATAACAGTTTGTTTCAAGTCAGAATCCTGGGGCGGTGACAGTGTCCCTTCCTCTCTTAAAACACTGTTTATCGCATGTTCACGTTTTTTGATAAAAATATTTTTTATTTTTTATGTTAAACATTTGAAATATAATTCATTCAATGTTAACAAATTTTTGGCCTTCTGAATGCAAGAACAAAAAACAATATGTTATCCTTAAAGCAATACAAGCTGTAACTGACGGTAAATAAATAAAAAAAAAATAAAAGAACAAATAGTCAACATATATTGTGATTGAATATATATAACTTAAAGGACACATCTCGTGTTTTCAAAGTATACAGAATTATATGCATTTTGTCTTCCTTATGCTTATAGAAATTAATTGTAATAGTTCGTTCACTGAAGTATTGCGATAATTAGCCACAATATGGACTTAAATCTAAGCCCCGATTTCAAAAAGCCTAGTTAATTAGATAGGTAGTCACGTGGTACAGTGACGTCATATGCGACCTTCGTCGATCAACTTGTTGTAATAGTAGTGTTAGATATTTTTTAAAAACTCGGGTTTTAGGGGCCTAATTTATTTACCATGGATAACATTTATTTCGATGTTGACAAATTTCCCGAGTCTTATATCTTTTAGCCACCAGTGCATACAAATAGCGACCCAAATGTAGCGAGGAAAGCGAGTATGAAATCTGCATAAATTTGCGAGTAAATAATGTTTACATGGGATCACTGTCTAAACACTATTTGGTAATGCCATTTCTGTAAACAACTGTAATTAGCGTTGTTGCTTTTCTAAAATAAACAGAGCAATTATTATTAAATTTATTTTTGGAGAAGTTAGATAGGCCTAAATTATAATGCGATTACGTACATGTAGCATTGACAACTAGGCCTACCGTCACGGGTGCATTTCGGGGGAAAAAATATAATAAAAATGATCAAAGTTATTGTGAAAATCACAAAACTTTTAAATTATATTATTCAAGCTCAATTTTATTAATCATTATTTTTTGTTATCTACACATTGTTACTTAGGAAGTGGGAGCGCGGCGTGCTGTTGTTGTAAACACGTACGCGTTCCTTTAAAAAAAAAAATGAAAGCATTATAATTCAATTCAAAGTTGGGAAATATCATATTTTATTATTTATAATTGAAAGTTCTATTATCTTTTATCTTTAAATTTCTTTTTTAAAACTACCAGTTGGTAGACACTGCTAGCAAAGTTCTGCCTATATGGTGTTACAAGGTGAAGGTCAGTTGGTGCGAGTGTGTATTGAATTTGAGAGCAGAACGGAAAGCATATGCGGTAGGCCTATATGTAACAGTGCGAAGCTTCGATAGAACCATTTTCTCGCAGTTTATATACGTCTTTGTCCAAGAGCTTGTTTGAAAAAGTATAGGGACAAATTCTACTGGGTTTTTTTTTTTATGGCAAAGTCGTTGTGCCAACTAAAAATATTCACGTCTTGTCCCTCATACCTTCCTTCGAAAATTGAAAAAAACAGTCCAAATCATCTCTACTGACAGCAAGTACACCCTTAAACGGCACACAACACCCCAATGCAGTGTTATTTACAAGCCGTTAATGTGATAATTGTTTGTTTGTCAATTAAATCTAATCTGTTTATGAAATGGCTAACAAATGTTTTCAAATCTTCTCGCTCGAGGTCGCATATGACGTCACAGATAATGGCGCGTAAAATATCGAAGAAAATATGCATATCGCAAGATTTGAATTTCATCGCAATCAAACTCGAAAACTACGCAAACTGTTTCTTTTAAAACACATGTAAAGTAGTTTTAGGCATGAAATGAATTAATTTTGCTGAAAAAATTAAAAAGTTTAAAAACACGAGATGTGTCCTTTAATAGAATCAGAGTGAATCTGAAGCAATAAACCCGTCAAATTGATAAAAAATGTTAATTCATGAATCATTGTCATCCTGTCACTAATTCCTGCTCGTAACCTCCGATGTGCATTGACCTTGGAGGTCACCAGTTCGGAAAAAAGCGAAAGAGAGGCACTGAGCACGTGTTAGATTTGTAAATAGTTTAACATGCCAATTTTATAGAAAATTCACAATCAAACATTTGAGTGGCACATTTGCGTAATTATTACCTGTTTACACTTACATAGTATTTCTAGTCTTTCATGAAACAACGTAATATTTTAAAACAAATGACACATGTAGTTACTCGCGTCAGTTTCCGTCTTTGTATATGGCCTCGGTCTCAGCAACCCGATTATGTTCGGTAATCATCGTTCCCATGTCCGGGTATACGACACAATGGCGGTTTATTCGAAACGCTGATTGTAGGTGTGATCTCAAACAATATTCCCTTGTTTATTCTTCAGATCTTGGGGATTATATTAGTTATACCGGTAGGTGTTATTTGGTGAATAATTGGATAGTTGAAAAAATACCATCAGTTACAGCTTGTATTGCTTTAACTCTGTGTTATGTAAACAAAATCGAGTCCTTTTGTTTACACTGCATTGAAATGTTAATTTTGTGATATAAAGTATACCTCATTTTTCCTCAGTCACAAAATTAACTTTTAAATGACACATTTTACCTATAGAATACGCGAACAGTGATAATAAACTTAGATCGATATTCATTTCTTTTGGAAACTCCGTAAACAGTAACACAACGCAGTCTTTGTTTACAAAACAAATAATAAGCTCTCTAAAGTGAGCTGCTGTGATAATAGCCTTAATTTTTTGTGAACCCCTATAAACACATTAGACAGCATATTTTGGTCATAAAAAGTGAAAAACAATTTCATTTTAGGCAAATCAAGTAGAGAAAATTTATACTGCAGAAATAGACAAAATCTAGACCGTTAACGTTGTTTGATACTAAAATTGTGGAGTTTCGGGGGGGGGGGGGGTCCTCTCAATCTTCATATTAAATATGTCAACCTTGAACAATTTTGTGCACATATTATGCATGAACGAGTTCAAATTATAAGACACAATGCTGGTTTTTTTAATCCAGACTTGTACAACTTTTTAGTAGATATAACAACTATTAAGCTGTTTTGTCAGTTTTTATTGAAGGCAGCGAAAGAAAGAGAAGCGCGGTATATGTGAACTGCCATTTATGATGTTTCAGTTTTAGTTACTTTGATTTATTACAACTTTTTATCTGATAATTACATGTTTACATATTGTATTTCTTAATCCTCTGCCATTTGCTGGTATTGTACACAGTTTACCTATGAGCCACAGGGCTCCTTTGGTCAATAAACAAACAAAAGTTGACATTGTGGTACAGTTTGTTTGGCGGCGACAATATAATTGACATCCTGATCAGCAGGCCCTGGGGTCTTAACAAACAATACAAAACATGTTTTAAGGCGATGTTCATTTCCGAGACTTGTTGACACGTAAAAACAAATCCCATAAAATGCCGCAGGGGATAATTTAAAAAATGGACAAAGTTGTTTAATTAATCCTTAGAAAGAATTCTAATTCTAATTCCACAAAGAAACATTGGCCCAAACAAACGTTGGCTAAAGTTTATCACCGATTTAGAAATCAGAAAGACGCGGAAATACAACAACATACACGGCGAACATCATTACCATAAACCGCTCTTAATATCATGCTGTTATACTAGAATCTCGACATATGATATTTATCTATGGATATAAATGTATAGTAATTGTTACTAAGTTTGCTCGCTGTCTATCAGTATATATCTACAACATATGCTCTACAGATGTGTAGCTTAATGAGAAACTAAACACAAGTAATCCCAGTCAGTTTGTACTGTGAGGATTATAAGAAACCTAATATACATACATTGTACGAATGGCAATACAAAAAAAATAAAATAAAATGAAAGTTGTTGCTTTTATTCCACAGACTTGGGGAGAGAAAAGAAGAAGAAAGTAAAAATGGAAGAAGCACGGTCAAACGTTTGTGATTGTTTGCTGGAAGGCATCCGTAGAATGTACAAAACGCAGCGGTTTACGGATGTCGTCATCCATGTGGAAGACCAGTCCTTCCCGTGTCACCGAGTGGTCCTGTCATCTGTATCTTCCTACTTTGACGTCATGTTCTCCTCTGGGATGATGGAGTCCAACTCCATGTCCACAACTATTCACAACGTTAGCTCTCAGACATTCGATGAAGTCCTACAGTACATCTATTTTGGAAAAGACATCATAGAACCAGACAATGTCGGGGAACTCCTGCAGGTTTCCGCTATGCTCCAGATTGCGCATTTACAGTTTGAGTGTGAAGAGTTCATCCTGGGTAACGTCGACGTCAACAATTGTTTGGGGGTCTGGAAACTAGGGATATCTCATAACATAGAGTCACTGACAGAAAGTAGTCAACCTTTTCTCCTATCCAATTTCGATGAAATAAGTCAAAGTGACGACTTTTTAAAGCTTGAAAAGGACGAATTGGACCTCATATTACGCGACGAACGTCTTATCTCCTCTGGGGAAGAGATTGTTTGCAAGGCTCTTTTTCGTTGGATAGAAGCGGACGAAACTCGTCGAAAAGTTGCTTTGCCAGATCTCTTCGAAAACATTCGACTTACTTCAGTCAGTCTTGAATACTTGTTGGATCACCTAGATCAACATCCGTATATTCTTGAACATGAAAGTTGTCACAAGGAAGTAAAAAATGCAATCAAGTATCACGCTTTGCCTTCCAGGCGCCAGGAGCTGATGTGGGATGAGAAACCGTACAGATACACCGCTGAGCAAGAAATGATTCTAGCGGTTGTAGGGAAACGCCTTGCCAGAGATGGTTTGATCGTTACAGAGTTCATGGGATACAGCTTTTCAAACAAAAGGTGGGTTGCGCTTCAACCGATCCATACCCCACTTGGAGACGAATTTGCAGCTTGCTCTTATGGTAACGACATATTCATAACCGGTGGAACTTCGAATATGACCTCTTGCTTGAGATATTCCGCCAAATTTTCACAATGGTGGAAGCGATCGCCGATGTGCTGCGGCAGATATAGACACTCAATGGTGGCAGTGCGAGACTCGCTTTATGTACTTGGTGGCTACAACTTCGGGACTTTAAGTAGCATCGAACGATATGATATGGAGACCGAGAAATGGGAATCGGTTGGAGAACTCAATTACGGGGTTGATAAATGCTCCGCGGCAGTCATGGACGAGAAAGTTTTTATTTTGGGAAGTTGTTTAAGCTTTGCAGCGAAAACAGCCGGGATACAGTGTTACGACACTAGGACTGGCACGTGTACATTAATTGCAAACCTCCCCACGTCCCCTAAATTCACCAATGCTGTAAAATTCGACGACACTGTCCATGTCGTCTGCGATAATGGGGATATAATATCTTTTAGTGGTAAAGAGAAACATCACACACTGCGAAAGATCAAGGGCTTTTCCAAAAGGGACTTTGGACTTTTCATGGACCACGGATCACTGTGCATTGTTGGTGGGAACCTGAACGTGCTTTCCGAAATGGAAGAACTTTGTTGTGACGTGATAAAGGTCGAAGGTGAGGAACAACATATATGCGAGCACCTCGAACTACCTTTTCCAATGACAGTCACCCAATGCTTACGTATTGTTGTTGAAAGAAAATATCCACTCTTGGATATTCATTCTTTAATACGAGACTTCGGGAACATTGAATGATTCTGCTGATCACTTGCTAACAAACCTGTGGTCATTTTCACAAAAACTCTTACGACTAAGACAAATATTTTGTCTCTGTCTTATACACAACTGAGAGAAACTGTGTCTCGAGTAAGAATAGAGTTTCATCACCAATGCATATACTTAGTTTTGCTCATTCAGAAATATGTGAGCGAAGAATTATAAAAGAATTACAGTGTTTTAACATTTTTAGCTTAGTCGTAAGAGTTTTTGTGAAAAGGGCCACTGGACTTGGTCACCTTAGTGAATGTACAATATACTGTTTGTTCCATCCAAATTACGCCTCATGAATGAAATCTCGTAGGTTCAAATCATGTGTAATTATGCTATCTTTTTACGAACAATGACTTATTTGTTTTTACATTTATTAGCGTATAGTATATGTATTCCATGAAATGATATATTGTAATGTATGTTCCAAGAACAATCAGATGTACAATTTCTAATATATTTACGGAAACTTCGTATTAACTAATCGGAGTTCCATGTGATAAATTAAATTTTTTATTGTTTTAGTTGTGTGATTTTATTCCAACATAAGAACGTCCAGAGATGTAATGCGCTTTTTGTGCTACATTGATTTGTTATCGTTAAAATAACGTTTCTCACGTTTCATAAAATTCAAGATTTCAATACCCACTGCAGTGTGGAACATTAATAAGAGAATTGGCTTCATGACCATGACCATACCTAGGGTATGTTAAATTTACTTAGAGAAGCTATTGTGCTAAATTAAACTTAATATACAGGACAACTAGCCGCAAGACATTTGACCTACTGCCTGAATTGAATAGTGACCTTGACCTAATATCTGAATAGACCAGTAGGTGTGTCGAAGCTTAGCTGGCTACCCTGTAATCCCTCATAGGCTGCTTAGCAGCTGGATTAACAAGAGTGATACAAGTTTAATATTTATTAATTGTAATCAGAAACAGGATGCAATTTACATATATGGTGGAAAGGGTCGGATGCAAATGTTTTGTGGGGAACTGGGGAGGCGGCCAGTGTGCCAGTTTGACTACCAAAGTAGGGGCAACACAGGGGGCCCTATGTGGACATAGGTGCCCGAACCTGAACGGGTCCCCACGTTCTAAGGGAGGTAGAGATCTCTGCGCACCTCACCTGGTATGCGTGCCACCTGGTATAATTAACAAGTGCGGAGCAAGCTGTAGACCCTCCTACAGTTGTCGCAACTTGCACCAGCCTGTAGTATCCCCTCCCTGAGTAGGAGGTGGATGTGGTCCCAGCTATGAACTAGCTGAGAGCCCCAGGAATTAAACTTTAGCAACTTATGCAAGAAATTAGTATTTTCTATGAATATCCACTGACCCTTGACCTACTTTAGTGGTCGTCTGGAGGGTACATGTGAAATACCTGCCACCTGCTTTAGTAGTAGGTGGGAGGAGAGCCGGTTTTGGCGCAGAATTAGTGATCAACTACCCCAACGCACTCCCCAGTCTACCACAGACATTGAAACAATGTCCCCCACAACAAATTTGATATTTGTTTTCTTTTTCTTAATTTTTTCTTTCACCATGCATACTTAAAATAGCCGTGTTTCGAGTTACTCCGGAACACCCGGGATTTTTCGTATTTAGCCACGCCGGTCACGTGATATGAGCAAAATGTTCCACAGGGGTACTTCCGGTTAATTTTGTTTACACTGGTAACAAAATTGTTTTTGACAAAATATAGATTTTGCGGCACAAACTGTCGCAAATCAGATAAAGGATAGCAAGGGATATATATTTACTTGGGAAGATGTCAAAGTTTACCTTTTCCCAAACCCGGGAAAAGCGTTCACGCAGAGGAAACGATGGCGTCATTTGTGTAGAAAACCACGAGCAGCCGAAATTGAGTGCGATTATTACATTCCGTGAAAGCTGAACCAACAAAGAAACATCATTGTTCTAGCCAGTTTGCTTATATTAACTTTTAGGAAAACCAAGAGGTTTGTACTGACTCTTAAAAATATAATATAGACTGTGCAAAATCTTGTCAATCTTCAAGAATAGGTATACTTGTACCCTCATCTGAGCAGTGTATGTATTTTACAACGGTGTTCATATAACATTAAATAGAGAATTTCAATTATGAACTTATGGTTCAGGCTCATAAAAATTATGAAGCAATTTCACAAGGGAGTGAGAGGGGGGGGGGGGTATATATATCTGCTAATTAAATAAAATATGAGAACACCAGATAATATATCCCTACGGATCTATACTAGAATTTGCATGATCATTTATTCAAGCTCCATACTGATGGTTCATTCACTGCAAAATTTTGAATTATATCAAAGAACATTGATCTTTTCTCCAACTTTTAATACCAATCAAGCACAGGCAATATGCATCGCTTGGGGTCGAATTTACTATTAAAGAGTACTCTTTAATAGTAAATTCGAACACAAGTGATGCATATTGCCTGTGCAATCAAGGTACTTTACATGTACATCAGATATGTACATTTCCACTCAAACTACTTGTATACAAGAATGGAACCAGCTGAACATGAGCCAGGTTATATATTATATATTTGCTCTCCTACCCCTTTGATTCAGTACTGTGTAAGGAAATATACTATTGAGTATATATATTTCTTAAAAAGAATAACAATTTTCATTCATATTTTATTCAACATATATATACACAGGTTGATTATATATGAAGTATATGATGACTTTACAATGTGGAATCTGTAACAACTTAATAATCCTAAACATTTGACAATTCTGAATCAAAATTCTTCCTAAGGTACATAGTTTAAGAAGCTTTTTTTGTTTACAGTGTGTTGTTTCAAGTACAAGGATGAAATATTTTCACTTAGAAATTAAATTTTTATGCTTTAAAAATATATTTGATAGAAGATTTGAAATAGTTATATCAAGCAATTTCAATTAGCTTTAAAAAGCTATATAGCTTGATTAGCATATTTATATAGCTAACTATACTAGAGATTGTGCTGGACCAGTCTATGAGCACATAATTGAAATTATGTTGCTGAAAGGAATTATAATATTACCTTAATCATGATCAGATATATATTTTGTTCAGTGATATAAATATGAGCAGTAATCACAAATACCTACTGGATTGTGAAAAGTCAATAAAATGACTACAACAATAAATAGTCATGCTAAAAATTCTTCCAATTACATAAGTATATCATTAGAAGTCAAACTCCAAAGACTTAATTTGTAACACAAGTATTAGTTGAGAAATAATTATTTTCAAATTCAATCTAATTAAAATTAGATCTTTGATCCGCTCATGCAATCGCTACACAAAGGACTATACACCAGTTTCATAACAAGTGCAGTCTTTTCTTAGAGATCAGCTGAGCATAGTGAAGATTCAAGTAAATTAAAAGTCAAATCAATCTAATTAAAATTAGATCTTTGATCCGCTCATGCAATCGCTACACTTTGTGTAGCGATTGCATGAACGGATCAAAGATCTAATTTTAATTAGATCGTTTCAAATTAGACAGCATATTGACTATACCCAAGTAGATAATTTTATCCTCACCCACATATGGCTATACCATTGCACTCAGAAACCCAGTCTAATTCAATTTAAACTAGCTTTAAATAATAAAGCCATTTCAAATACCTATAATATTATAGCTAATCTATTACTTTTCACTGTGTATTGTCATTATCTATATTTTATATCAATAATTATCAGGTCCAGTCCAAAGACTATTTCTACCTATGTAGCTACTTATAGCTACCTAGGTATTTAAACCTACTCCAGGTAGCTATTTTTACCTACGTTTTCCTTTACTTGCATTTTGTGGCCAAACGCAGGAACAGCGCAACATGGTGTGTAGCAAATTTCTTGATTCACTTATACTGACAATGAATACCACAAAAATATTGGACAAAAAATGATTACTTTCAAATTTGCATCAATAACTGCACCCACTTCCATTCTCTAGGAACTTAGGATCAAAGATACATGATAAGAAGTCTAGAATGTTTTACAAATCTTTATTAATTTTAAAGTTAACATTCATGCACTCTTACATTAAAAGTTTTTGAGTCGATTTTTCATGCAATTTTCTCTACATTTTCCACCCTCGTAAAGCATTTAAATTTACACTCCGAATTTTGTCATGCACATGTACAACATGATACATAAAACGACTGACCTGTTTAAAAGATGTGCCTTAATTATTATTTATTTATATCTTTAAAAACATGTAAAAGTAGGTAAAACTAGCTACTTTAAGTAGCTTTAAATACCTAGGTAGCTATTAATAGCTACGTAGGTAGAAATAGTCTTTGGAATGGACCTGAATATATATGTTACATGTTTATGCCCATTTTGGCCCTGATTTGGTAACGTAAATTCTATTTCACATAGGCCCTATAGACTGTACTGGACCTAATGCCTGCTTTAAATGAAGCAGTGCACATTGTGTTTTGTTTAATCATATATATATATAATGTCGTCATAATTTTCATTTTACCTGTTTGACAGGTTTCAGTGAGTCTAATACGTTCTTTTCCTTTACCCCTCCGGTTACTAGACAGCTGGGCCGGGCCTTGTGTGAGTTACACGACATCGTCTTCTGTTCTTGACGAAGTCTTTCGTTGTATTTCGTAGATCAATAGTAGCTTATCAAACGCTCATAAACAAATATGTACCGCATACACCCCAAACTATTAAATGTGTATTTCAATTTCATGATGATCGACAAAATTAAGCGTAGGCCTAATACACGAAGTGTCGACTGTTGGTTTACAAAGGTAAACAACGATAAACCGGAAGTAACCCTGTGGAACATTTTTGACGCGGCGTGACTAAACACAGAATAAACACTGTGTTCCGGAGTAACTCGAAACACGGCTATTGGATGCACTTTAAATAGTGGGGTGGGCGATGTGCACCCTCGTCCGTCACCCAGCCCCCCCCCCCCCCCCCCAAATAATATGTTTGTTTCAGGTCGCCTCCGATTTTAAAAAAGGGTCGGTTATTTTTTTTTTTAAATATATTTTTTCCCCCAAATAAATATGTGCCTTCAATGAAAATTTGATAGTTAAAGTTGTTTAATAGATAAAAGAAAATTGGTTCAGAGCACAATGTTTAATTGACAAAATGCACAGTATGTGATTGAGTGTTGATATACATTTACAATAAATGTTTTAGCATATAAAACTTGTCAGACATCATATGTGGAGCAACAAGAGGTACTGTGAGCAATGCTCTCTAAGAATACCCCGCTTACCCAAATCTCCCAAAGGGTATTGTTAATAGGTATAAATTACCTCTTTCCTGAGTGTAAAAATATGGTATGCCTTTGTAGAAGAAAATGAAAGATATAGTCCGAACACAAATCCATGGCATAAACCTATAATTTTGACCTTGAGATCAAAGTCATAAAGAGGTCATGAATGTACATGACACATAGTCTCATGGTGATACACCCATGTCTTATGGTACTACGTCAAAACCCTATAATCAATTTTGACCTTGAGGTCAAAGTTCAAGGTCATATAGAGGTCATGAAGGTACCCAACACATCGTCTCATGGTGATACACTCATGTGTCAAATATGGTATGCCTATGTCAAAGAACAAAGAAGTTATGGCCCGGACATGAATCCATTGTAAAAAAAAAAACACCAAAAAAACTTTAATTTTGACCTTGAGGTCAAGGTCATATAGAGGTCATGAAGGTACTCGACACATCGTCTCATGGTGATACACTCATGTGCCAAATATGGTATGCCTAAGTCAAGGAACAAAGAAGTTATGGCCCGGACACGAATCTGCACAGACAGACGGACGGACAGACAGAGTGATTCCTATATACCCCCCATGAACTTCGTTCGGGGGTATAAAAACCGTACACATTTTTAAAGGTGGTACAGATTATGCTAAATAGTTGTACACACTTTCCTATATGTATTTATTCATAAACATTGTCATTTGTTTGTAATCAATGTGTCAGCTACTTCTACCCAAAAACACAATATTCAACCACATATACAATACATTTGACAAAAAGCATTGCATAGTATATAGTTCATACAATGTTTATTAGGCTAAAGACTACCCTTGCACTTGGTTTGAATGACTTTGTACATATTCTCGTGGAAGTCCTATTCTTCCACCGAATAGTTCTTTATAATTACTTACATGCTTTGACATACAAGTAATATATAAACATATAGTTTAGGCGTTCAGTTAATTTCGTTTTTGAATAAATCATTCGTGGCTTTGAACACTCTGTACAAGTTACCAGTGAAGGGATTGTTTTTTTTTTACCCCTTGAATCCAGGTGTCAGGGCCTTAAAGTTTGGGGAAAATAGCGATATTTGATTGAAATTGGGAAATTTGTTTTATACAAATAAAAAAGAAAAACAAGCAAAAAGTTAACCATTTGATATTTTATTATCAATGTGGCTGGCTTAAACAAGCTTTCATTTCCGGTCTTTAGCAAAGACAAAACTGTCACATATGTTTTGCAACAAAGTGGCACTGAGGTTGGATCGTCCCTCATGGTATATTCTCATCAAACCATCCATCATTTGGGGATTTTTTTGCATCATTTTGGGAAAAACATCTACTTTTCAGCATTGCCCATGATTGGGAATGGGGCCGAATTTCGGCCTTCTACAGACCTTTAAAAAAAATCCCTGCAGTGCACGGGCGTTTTATGTTGAAAAGAGTGATGGATCATTAAATTTTCTTCATATGTTGCAGCAACTGCTACTGGATCAAGTGTGAGATAAATAAAATAATAAAAACGTTCTCACTTCACGTCCGCATGGAAACTGTCCACCTTAAAATCTGCGGATGATGCGCCTTGAATACGTCGCTTAATAACGATTTGTGCAAGACAGTTCTCATAATATTTATGGGGTTCTGATGCTGGCATTATTACCGTCTTCCTTGGAAGACGGTATACAGAGTTGAAATGTTTTACAGTCTTCGGACTTTGCACTTCCTCTCTTTTTTCATTGGTAGAAAGTGCATGAAGTGAAAATTTTCAATTATTTCATTGGTTGAAATGCTCTTCAAGGCAAGGGAGATAATTTTCTGGTGTTCTAATTTTCGTACGACTTAACAATTTTTCAAGATTTTCAATCTTAAAAAAATCGACAAAACGAACAAAAGAAAAATGCAATTCATGAAATTGACACATTACTTTTTAAAAGCAACTAATACAAAGCATTTCTATGGTTACTTCATTTACAGCAATGTTTTCATTTTTGCATACAAACAGAAAAACTCGCCGTTTTTTGTTTTGATTGCTTGTGTTTTGGGAATTGTCTATTCGGTAGGGCTAATCCCTACAAAACAGTTTTATGATACCTTAAGCTAAGAATTACATAATAATAAATAAGGCTTGACTTCAAAATGAGGATCACTGTTTTTTTAAAGCATGCAAAAGAATAATCCATCCACCTGTTATTACAATTTAGGCAAACGAGTCTAATTTATGCATTTTCAGGGACTTCCAGAAGTATAGTTAATTACATATCATACACTCTAAAAATGGTGTTTAGATCCTAAACACAAAGTTAAACACATTTCTTGTGTACAGTTTTGAACGCGTTCTAAATCTAAACATGTTTAACACTTTCTGTGTTTAGGTTTTAAACATGTTTAATCCAATGTGTTTAGGTTTTGAACATGTTTAATTCTTTTAATGTTTAGGTGTAGAACATGTTTAACCCTTATTATGTTTAGGTTTTGAACATGTTTACCCTTATTGTGTTTAGGTTTTGAACACGTTTACCTCTTTTGTGTTTAGGTTTTGAACATGTTTAGTTCTCCTTGTATTTAGGTTTTGACTTTGTCTCAATTACAAAATGATTTGCTAACCTTCTATTTAAAACTCAATCCACAGCATTAAAGAGTCTTAAATAGTAGCTTTCTCTTCTATTATAGGAGAATAACATTGCAAAATCTAGCAAGAATATCCCTTGCATTACAAACTGTGTCTATGGGATCCATGATGTTTCAAATCGAACAATGCGGGTAAAGTGATTTCCTACACACAAAGAACACCGGAAAACACTTATAAACAGATATATTCACAAATACACAGAACAACTTGCAAGGGGTTAACAAATACAATAACTACACTGCTGCACTTTCTAAAACACGTCCGATTGCCTAGAGTTCGCGGGTAAGAGAGAGAGAAAATCACGTGCAGGCTCAGAGGACTCCGAGCCCGACCAGAAACACTAAAAATCCACCCACCCCCCCCAAAATCACTACACGGGTTTGGGCGGTTCTTCTCAAATTACATTGCAAGTCTATTTCTATATTCTAATTGCCGAAACAACACGGTTGACATTTCCGCGATACATGTTAAAGACAAAACCATTAAAAATCACTTATGCACATATAAGAAGTAAACTATACATGGTTAAATATCACCCGGCAAGTACAACTTCAACAATTTTTTTGTCTTTGATATGCTAGTTTTCGCATAACAGGCACTGTCACATGTTGAATTAAAAAAAAGGGGGGGGGGCATCAATTGCAACTGATGTTCTCTTTCACAAGATTTAAATGAATTTTGTTCCAATGCAAAGTAAGAGTGATGCATTGGTTTAAATTAACACTAAAGGCACGTCTAATACCAGAGACAATGAATTACACTATTTTTTAAAATTCAATATGTATGTGTCCAGACCTGTTCAAGTTGAAATGGAATTCCAGATAAAATTTTCTGGATACTCCTAAACTCTGCTCATTTCCAACAGGAAAGGGTTGAAGCCCATAGACGGCTCTTCTAATGGTTCCATCAATTTTGGATATCGACCTCGACAGTGTATACTTGCAATACGGCGTATGATGTACACTATGGTCACTATCGGGACCTGGTACACTATAGCAGTTTGAAGTATGGCAATTCTGACATGCAATTTTTTCTGCAATTCGAATTTCATTTACAGAAGACAGGAATATTCTACATGAAGACTGTAAAACTAATGTCAACAATGTTACTAAGCTTATCATGTTCAAAACCTAAACGCATAGACGTTTAGGATTGTGTTTAGACGTTTAGGAATGTGTTTAGCATGTTATTTTGTGTTTAGATACTGTATTTTTGCATAGCTAAACATGTTCTCAGTCTGAACATGTTTAGGGTAGAACATGTTTATTACACTTCGCGTTTAGGATATAAGCACAATCCTAAACACGTTTAGACCTAAACACGTTTAAAAAGTGTTCCAAACCTAAACATTGTTTTTAGAGTGTAGAGTGACGTTTTTTCATGATTTAAATCTGAGACACAATGGTATATATGTATGTGAAGTAACGTTGAATCACAAGAATTTTTATTCAATTTAACTTAGAATTTTGATGAATTCACTCTTGATTGCTGATATTAGCCTCGTACAAGTTTCGCGCCTTTTGTCACCCACGTTTTCATCACTGGTAAGATTCTAGAAGACAGTCTACAAGGATTAGTAAAGAATACAGTCTACAAAGTTCAAAAGTAAGTGATGCGTTCTGTACGTGGAAATATACATCAGGGACAAGTTCAATGTAGAGGTCAAGGCTTTCAGTGCACCATTATTGCTGTAACTGCACTCTTGGGCTTCTACTGTGGGCAACTAGACCTTTTAAACCTGCATGCAAATTCAGTCGACCGAATTGTGTATTCTGGGAGTAAATTATACGACGAGGTCGTACAGTCTAGTCCACGTTATTTAGAACATAGAGAAATTCCAACAAATATAGAAATATTTAATAATGATTTCTACTTGGAAGTGTACAGTGAATTATTTTATGGGGTTATTGGTCAACACGGAAATCCAATTGCACAATCGTATAGTATTGAAATGGCAATTGAAAATGCATTCCAGATGTCTAACTTTCATGTTTTCACCGCTGGAGGTACAACCATTAGTATATTTGCAAATGGCAATTTTGTTTACGTATTTGATTCTCATGCAAGAGATGCTGCAGGAAATGTATGCTTTAACCACGGTACTGCGGTAATACTGAATTTTGAAAGTATAATGGAATTAGTTCAATATTTGAGTACTTTTTATGAAAATCTGGAGTATAACTTGTCTCCTGTTTCAATCAGAATTGAACAGGGAGCAAAGTAGGGGTCTAGTAGCGTGACGTCATTTCCGGATCGAACTCTGGTATTGGTTCACGTACTATTATTATCAAACGTATTTTTACATTTACCTGGATGTTTTTTAATTTAGAAAATGAATACAATAACACTCAATCACTTATATTTGAGTAGACTATGGCTCCAATCGTCTTTCCATTTTTTGTCATCTAATTCACACATAAAACCAGAGGTACATATTTGTTTAATTGAAATACAGGGGTATTACATGTTAAAATTATCTGTAAATTAAAAAAAATTCATGATATGCGATAATGCACTTGTGGAATTAAATAAAACAATTCTGCACTTGTTATATATTTGTTATCTTGTTATATATTTGTTATCTTCTATTATGTGAAAATCATCTTCAAAATGGCTATTTTGGCCAAAAAATGTAAATATAAATTGAGATGCTGTGAAAATATTATGCTGAGAAAGGGCAGATTTTTAAAATGTATTTTAACAAGCATTCATACATGAACATAATATGTGAGTTTGAATGAAAAATCACAAGTCAAATTTTTAAAATATTCATATTAGTGGTGTTGCAGTGCCGTATTTTTGACTGCCGAGGGCCTGTATTGAATTCAATTTTGTACCACCATTATTAAAAAACATGAAACTGTGTTAAAATTTCACTTTTAATTATTTAGTTAAACATATTTATTTCATATTTGAGGAAAAAAATTGCAGCATCATACCTCAAACAAAATTTTATGGACATATTCTAGGACTTCTTCAATGAATTCTGATATTGCCGTTTGATAAATGGGGGTACACGTAATAAAAATACCATAATTTACTCATTATACTGACAACCCCCCATTTTTTTGTTTTTATCATACCCTCAAATGAACAATCTAAGTATTTAAACTCAAATTTTTGAGAAATCACATGTAGGTCCAGGACTAGGGGATATGTGTCAATGGCCTTCAATTCTTGCTCTCAGATGTCGTATTTAAATCACTCGTATACTGTAACTGATAAACCTAACAGTATGCCGAATAATAATGTAAAGACACAGCTTTGTAGGCATGATGTCCGTGAGATTATTTATTTTAGCTCAATTCAATAATGAAGACAAGGGACATAATTCAACTTCGCTCTATAGAGTTTCTGCTAAAGACGGCAAGCTTTTTAAAAAAGCTTTACTTGTGTAACTTTATTGCCGACACCGAAACAGCTTCTAAAGATATGCCGCCATTGTTGTAGTCGGTATTGTTAACTCGTACCAAAATGATTTCAGATAATAGTTCGTACATCGACAATCTGATTAAAACCAGATCCTGAGATCCGCTCACTTAGATCGCTACACTAGGATCTGACGTAACCCCATATAGGGTCACCTCCGCATGACCTTTCGCTTGGAATATTCATGAGAACTATCAGCCAGTCAGATTGTGCCATACAGACGATGATGGCTATTTAGGCGGTTCCTGGCAATTCGTAAACAAATTGCTGTAATCTCTCTCCCATGAAGTTTATTCCACACTGTAAAGTTGTATATTCTCGCATAACGAATTTTAAACTTTCGCAATAATGCCTAATCTATTCCGTTCATTCAAACAACAAAACGTACGATATGAAATATACCCAAATTAAATTAATTGTGAATTCAGATTTATGTATGAATAGGGACGGGTACGAATTGAATAGTTTTCAAGATGGTTTACTTAAATAACGCGAGGAATATAATGCCAGTCGACGTAAACGGTGCATTGTGACGTCGCATCTAGCTGCGATATGTTTTCTTTCAAACCAAACAATCGCAGCCATTTTCCTTGAATTGTGAACTCCATCGGGATTTTTTAGCGTTTGAATGAAAGAAAACCCGCAGAGAATACAGACGTTGTTTAAATCGCATGTTTTGATAGGTGTGCAGTTGTCTGTCAAACGCGCAGCCATTTTTTTATTTTTATTTTTTTTTGCATCTCTAACGTAAATAACGACGCAAAGGTTCATGGGAGAAAAAAATATCGTTGGTATAAATCGACAGGGTCAATTTGATTGGCTTAACGAAAGGTCATGCGGACGTGACCCTATATGGGGTTACGTCAGATCCTAGTGTAGCGATCCAAGTGAGCGGATCTCAGGATCTGGTTTTAATCAGATTGGTACATCGATAAATTGAAATCGGAAAATTGAAAAAAAATATATATAGGGTCGGTGGATATATATATATTTAGGGTCGATCTGGCGACCGGAAACAAGCGTATTTTTTTTTATTTTGGCCTTATCTCTATGCTCCCCCCTTCCGTACTCTCAAGCAATGGTTACTATGACCAAGGTATCACCAAACTGACACATTTCGATAATCACTCTTGAACTTGTAGATTACCTGAATTTCCTGTAATTTTGATGGGAATATCTAAAACTTTCAGGATTCCCGACCAGTAATTAGATTGAAATCTGAAGTTGATAATTGCAAAAAGTGTAATGTCAAAAGTAACAAGTTAACAACAAGGTAGTCTCAAATCTGCGGGGTGGCGACGTGCACCCTCGTCCGTCACCCAGGCCCCCTGCAGGCACGAGGGGCGAGCCTTTATCTCTATGCTACCCCCTTCGAACCCCCTTGCGTACTCTCAGGCAATGGTTACTTAACCAAGAGGTCACAGGTATCACCAAATTGACACATTTTGACAGTGATTATCAAGTTGTAAATTATCTGAATTTCCTGCATTTTTCATGGGAATATCTAAAACTTCAAGATCCCTGACCAAAAATTAGACTAAATTCTGAAATGACCATTTCAAAATGTGTAATCTCAAAGGTGATAGATTAACAACAAAGTAGTCGCAGTTCAGGAGGACCGTAAGACTTGTCAGCTCTGAACAACTCCTATGATGGAAAGCAAAAATTTGACAATTTCCTAACACCGATTTAGAAAACAATCTCCCAGTCCTACTGGAGGAAAGTTACGTCCCATAACAGAAACTGATATACCTCTAAAGGATTCCTATTGATTCTGAAGACTTTCAGCAGAAAATTCTAGAATAACTTTGAAGTCTGAATTCCGTCAAAAAAGATCTAACACAAGTCCCAGAAACTTCGTTAAAAACTAAGGTAATGATAGCAGAATGGCTCAACGCTAAATAACAATTTCGAAAGATAAAACAATGAACTGTAATGGATCAAACTTTTTAAACCGGAAATTCCTAATAAATTCGTCAAACTAGTCCAAACGTTCCAAAGCCAGTGAGAATTAACCCGAACTCAGTTAAGACTTAAAATTAAAGACCGATTACTCGAGCCAAAATACGAAAATTACCCACCCCATCAACATTCGTAAGCCTATACCCTCAAAGTACGCCTCCTCGGAGCAAGTCCTAAGCAGCAGAGAGCGAGCGTCTCGAGATCCCCGTTTTGTACTAAAACATGACGTAAAGGTTAGGAACGTAGGACAAAAGTTGGAAAACAAAACATGACACTTCCTGACGTGGTTTCTTGACTGCTGGAACCATACAAACTCCAATAAATGCCTACTGAATGAATTATGAAAAAAGTCAACGCCGAATACATCCGAGACAAAACCAGTCAATGATATGGAACTAGGGTCTCTGTGCTATCGAAGGTGCTAAAGATCCAAAGAACGACAAGTAAGGCGAGAATATACTGCGACTCGTACGCCGTAAGGCTGGTTCTAGCACAAACATGAAACGTGTGTACGAAATAGCATATAGCGCTCCACGTCACTTATGTTATCGGAATCATCTGTAAACTACATAAATTAAAAAGAAGCAAATTGCTGAAATAGCAAGTAATACCACGTAATTGCATAGGGACTGTTAAGAATAGATAAGTACTATGAAGTTTAAAATAACTCTGCATAAATTGACACCTGTGAGGTCCTTGGTACCTAAAATTGTGATCGTGAAGTGAACCCCGTGAACCCCTGCGGCGGTGAATAGCAATGCCTACCCTGAAACTTTTGGGGCCAATAATGCCTAGCAAGTAAACCTGACGAGATAATGTAGTGGTTGGCCAAATTGCAAATTGAACCTCGTGGTAGGTTGAGGTCCAAGCCCCTGGTCTATGCTGTGCCGACATTTTTGGCACAATCAGGTATACCTGAACGTTATCCAGGTACACATGTTATGACATGTATTAATGAATGAATACAAAGTAATGCGACATAACGGACTAATTACAGAATGGGGCGAATGAAGAGTAAGCAAGCATTGGAATTTGTAGCATGATCTGACTATCTGGTGCCCTTAGCTTGACCCACTCGCTAGCCATGCCTATTGAAAGGTCATGAAACCTACGTTAAATAAGTACCTTGAGTCATGAATGGTATTTTGGCCAAATAGATGCAATCAAAATTGTGTCATAGGTTTCCCATTGGGATACATCCTAATAATGCACCGGCGATGCTAGGTATATTAGGTGGTGTAGGACATGACCCAATTATGAATTTACAGATGGCGGCTGCCAAAAGATGTATACAGAAACTAAGTCTGAGTATTGGTATCGCCCTACGGGCTGTGTTGTGCGAGTGCTTTACGAAGGCGGAACTGCCGGTAGTATAAGGAATATCAAATAACAGCAGCGACTCACAAAGTTGACCTTGAGAAGGGATAGTAGCGTTCGTCAAGGATTAGATGTCTATCACCGGCTGAATAGGTACAGGACTCCTGCCTTCAGGGGAGAGGGAGAGGGGGGGGGGGACCAGCATTGCCGTGTTTCACTACCTGGCTGGCATGTCGTCCTCGTCTCGAGCTCCAGTCCCGAGGAGATCCGGGTTAGATAGGTCCGCAGCACCCCTTGCTTGTTGTAAGCCACAGGCACTCGACGTTTTAAATATCTATAATAAAAAAAAATGTCTTCCTGTAAACATAATATTCACAAGGTATATCACGCCGCCATCTTGTTTTTCTTTTATACCAGCTGCATCGCTTGAAAATTTCGGAGAAAAATTCGATATAATTTGATAATTAGACCCCTACCGTTTAGAAGCAACTCTGTCGAGGTCTTACCTCTCGCATCGTCATGATGGACCGGAAATAAAGTCCATTTATCGGCTATAATCAACCGTCAAACATCGTCTACTGCTTCTTAAATGCGAGAAATCGCTGAAAGGTGGACGTACGTTGACATAATTTTGGGATAGCTCTTTTTTCATTGGTCGATAAAATTAAAAATAGTAAATATTATTATTACCAGTAAATATGTTCTAGAGAGCGAGGTAATATATCTTGAACACTAATCTATTAATATATACTTTATTTATATTTTTAAACGTTAAACATGATAACTTCACTTATTCATTCATTCGTTGCACAGGGGCTAAGCCCGTTTTGGGCCCGAACTCTATGATACCATAAATATAGAAAGGGGTCTAACTCTGACACAGATAAAAAACTAACCACTCGCTTCAAATGCCTAAAAAATCTTCAACTAGGTAAGCTATGCGTAGTTTGTCGTTTTCCTTGCATAGATTAATGTTTTAACTACTTGCATGCCAAATTTCAAGTCACTGGTTCTTAAAATAACAAAGATATACGTCATCGTTCTCTCGATTTCACTTGTTTATTTTTACTAGGACATTTACCGGTCCAGGTCACGGAGTCGTTTCTCGCCTATGACAGCAGCGAAATTCAGACTAGTATGGAAGATTTCGGACCTGTCAATTGAAATTTCACATCAATTATAAGCTACTTACTTCCTCATATTTTAATAATGTTCTTCGTGTAGACGTTACACGACTTATTTTTCCTCAGCAGCATCAACTGTTGACAAGAGCTGCCGTTTTAATGAACGCACTAAATACCCGATAGACTTAAAATCTCAAATACCTTAAAACTGATCAAAACATTATTCTTGTGATATTGCACTTAGAGAAGGAAATTGAACATTATTTCTTGGCTTTTATAATTTTTTGTTTATTCTATTTCATTTAAATTATTATTACCCATTTTCCCCCTCTTTAAAGTTTTAAACATTTCGGGTATTTAGTGTATTCATTAAAATGGCAGATCTTGTCAACAGTTGATGCTGCTGAGGAAAATAAGTCGTGTAACGTCTACACGAAGAACATTATTAAAATATGAGGAAGTAAGTAGCGAATAATTGATGTGAAATTTCAATTGACAGGTCCGAAATCTTCCATACTAGTCTGAATTTCGCTGCTGTCATAGGCGAGAAACGACTCCGTGACCTGGACCGGTAAATGTCCTAGTAAAAATAAACAAGTGAAATCGAGAGAACGATGACGTATATCTTTGTTATTTTAAGAACCAGTGACTTGAAATTTGGCATGCAAGTAGTTAAAACATTAATCTATGCAAGGAAAACGACAAACTACGCATAGTTTACCTAGTTGAAGATTTTTTAGGCATTTGAAGCGAGTGGTTAGTTTTTTATCTGTGTCAGAGTTAGACCCCTTTCTATATTTATGGTATCACAGAGTTCGGGCCCAAAACGGGCTTAGCCCCTGTGATTCGTTGTATTAAAATTAGCCTGGTTGATTTCAAGTAAATGTCATAACGTAGGCCTAATAAGAAAACTTCAAAATTGAATTCACTCACACACGCACCTACACGTGGGTATACTCTCAAACGTACACAGTGACATTTATACATCCAAATGTCCTGTCCTGCTTATCTGTAAATTTTCAGTGTTGTCACAATGGGTGACAAAACGTGGGTTGGAGTCGAAGCAGGGGGGAGGGGGATCATGAACATTTCCACTGTTATTTGGTAATGTGAAAGATTTACTAAATTTCCCGTGCCAGCCTGTCCCGAAACCACACAATTGTGCCCGTGTTTTTGTGGTTGTCAGGACTGCAACTACCCTGCATTCAGTGCCCCCCCCCCCCCCCCCCCCCCCGGCACAAGCGTCAGAGGGTACATCAGCAAGGGAATTCTCATTTGCATAATTATGTCAACTTCCGGCCACCTATTAACGATTTTTCGCATTTAAGAAGCAGTAAACGATGTTTGACGATTGATTATAGCCGTTAAATAGACTTTATTTCCAGATCACCATGAAGATGCGAGAGGTAAGACCTTGACAGAGTTGCTTCTAAACAGTAGGGGTCTAATTATCATATTATATCTAACTTTTCGCCGAATTTTTTAAGCGATGCAGCTGGTAAAAAAGAAAAACAAGATGACGGTGTGATACACCTTGTGAATATTATGTTTACAGGAAGACAATTTCTTTATTATAGATATTTAAAACGTCGAGTGCCTGTGTTGTAAGCGGCCACCAAATTAAACCGAGGGTCCGAATCACAGCACACGTGGATGGTGGCACGATAAAAATCGCTCCCCGCTAAGCGGCCAAAAGCGCCGAGCACAGGTCAAAGTTTACAAACCCATCGCCGACAGTGGTGACGATTCTATTCAGATTGACCTTGAGAAAGGAGAGTAGCGTTCGCCCGGACTTAAACCTCTATCATCGGCTGAAAGGGCACCTCCTGCATTCAAAGGAAGGGGGGGGGGGGGGTTGACCATAACGTTGCCGTGCTTCACTGGGCGCACTTGTTTCAGAAATCCGGGCGACGACCCGGTTCCCTTTTATCACATGACTTTTTGACCCGGTTTGTCTTGCGAAACGAGTGGGAAATCGGTCGAATATATATCAAAATGTAAAAACAAAAATTAAGTAATTTTCAAAGATCATCTGCAAAACAGATTTCATAAAATGTAACCCATGTAAGTTTAAAAATCATAATTGATAATCAGTTTTATATTCAAACATTTTGTTCACAAACACTGCAGACTGGGCTGTAACTTCCACAGTGATGCGGTGTTAATCGTATCATCCAGCATTCGGAAACAAAAATGTCAAAAAACTTACCTCTTAACTCACTACTTTATGCTAATTGAAATTTAAACTCTTTTAATGAATAAAAAATGTATAAATAACGAGCAAGAATATGTTTATCTATATTTTCCGCCATATTGTTTTCCATGTGCCCGCTCTAAATTTATCGGGCGATTCGGGCTACTTT
The DNA here is from genome assembly GCF_947568905.1 of Ostrea edulis. Classification (NCBI taxonomy): domain Eukaryota; kingdom Metazoa; phylum Mollusca; class Bivalvia; order Ostreida; family Ostreidae; genus Ostrea; species Ostrea edulis. The sequence continues at coordinate 72,449,191 of NC_079167.1, forward strand.
TCGGTCGATTGGCGGCTTTAAAATACTTGAAACAAGTTACTTGCCCGCTTCCGGAAGTATCAACCGGCTTGACCCGGGCGATGAAACAAATGCGCCCAGTGCCTTGGCTGGCATGCCCTCCTAGTCTCGGACTCAAGTCCCGTGGGGATCCGGGTTAGAAAGGTCCACAGCACACATTGCTGGTTGTAACAGGCCACCAAATTAAACCGAGGGTCCGAGTCACAGCAGGTGGCACGATAAAAATCGTCGACACTGAGGCCCCCCGCTAAGCGGCCGAAAAAACGCCGAGCGCAGGCCTAAGTTTGGCAACCCATCGCCGACAGTGGTGACTATTCCATTCATGGAAGAGAAGTTTTATTGTATTGCTTATAGGAATGAAGATATTGGTCACAGTTCGTTATCTTCACCATGGAAAAAACAGAACAAAAACCAATCAATCAGTATTGCTTCTATCTGTCCCTTTTTGGCTTCATCATGTCGCTGCACTGGTGAAGGATTGTTTGGCTGCGTATACGATTGTACGATGTTAATAAATTAACTCGATGGCAATGGATTGTCTTTATGATGATTATTTTTCACAAGAGCAGAATGAAAAGTTAACTCGTTCCCCGTTAGGCGGAATTGTCTATGCGGCGAGATAGTTCGAACCAGGTTTATTTCGTAAACGGTACGAACTGTATTAGCTACGCAGCTCAGTTAACGAGGCCGAGTACAATTCCGAATTTTCGCGTTCTGCGCAGTTGTTGCGCATCGTTTCACTTTCATGGAGTCGTAAAAAGTTAACTCTAGATATTTTAACAAATACGATGTTTTTTAAATAAAAAACTAAAGGACTGTTAATTCATGTTCAAATATAGTAAATTCTAAAGATAATAAGAAAAATTTGTTTAAAAAGTGGTTTTACAACTTGAGAAGATCCGAGCAGACGTCAGACAATATTTCCCGGTGGTTTGAACACATGGGGATATTACAAAAAGAAATTATTTATAGAAAAAAGTTCGACGACGACCTATGTCCAAAGATAAAGTCAGCAAGATCATTTATTTTAATATGTGTTATCATACGCATGTATATACATGTATATTTTTCCCTACATGTTCATATCTTATTTCCAAACGCCAAGGGCCCTCGTGGGGCAGCATGAAAATACAAACAAATGTATAAATACATCAGCAAAAAAAAAAAAAAAAAAAAAAAAAAAAAAAAAGAATAAGAAGTGATATACATGACATATGGTTTAAACACAATGTCAGTTATCTTAGATTGCATATATTGTTCAAAATAAATTTCTTAAGTGTATGCTCTGTTCTAGTTTACAAGGGGAAAAAATCCAAAATGGAAAAATAATAGCGATATCAAAGATAGTAAACCAATAGTTAATAAAATTTGACGCAAATCTATTGTAGAACACTTGTTTCTCATTAAAAAAAACCCAACAAAGATCCGTCGCGTTTCTACACTATAGTATTAATGCTGACGTCACACTTTAACCTCACATTGCGTCATACTCAACATGCATTGTGACGCACTTTTTGTGTATTCAAAGCATCTCATTCTCACTCAAATAAATTTATTTTCTATCAAAAGGTCAATGTAACTTTTATTATAATGAAATCCGTATTTCGAAATATTGTATACGTACGTACGTTATTAAAGGACACAACGCATGTTTCTAAACTTTTTCATTTTTTCAGCAAAATTAACTCTTTTTATGCCTAAAACTACTTTAAATGTGTTTTAAATGAAATATTTTGCGTAGTTTTCGAGTTTGAAAGCGATGAAATTCCAATCTTGCGATATGCATATTTTCTTTCGCTAGTTTACGCGCCATTTTGTGTGACGTCATATGCGCCCTCGGGTTTGAAAACATCTATTAGCCATTTCATAAACAGATTAGATTTAATCGACAAAAAACCATTTGTCACGTTAACGGCTTGTAAATAATATTGCATTAAGATGTTTTGTGCCATGCTCGGGTGTACTAGTGGTCGGTAGAAAGGATTAGACTGAGTATTTTTCAATTTTTCGAAGGAAGGTACGAGAAAAAAGACGTGGATAATTTTTTTGTTGGAGCAAGAACTTTACCTTAAAAAACACACCCAGTCACCTTTTCAAACATCGCTTGGACAGAGACCCTGATAAACTGCGAGAAAATGGATATATCGAAGCTATAAGCACTGGTAGGCCTATAGCATACATTCTGTTTTGCTCTTCAAATTCAATACACACTCGGATCAACTGACCTTCACCTTGTAACAACATATATCGACGATACAATTTAACTTCTACCAACTGGTAGATTTACAACAACAAAAAATAAAGATACAAAATAATTGAACTTTTAATTATACAAATAATAGAATATTGCATTCCTAACTTTAAATTGAATTATAAAATTATTTCTTTATTGAACTCGTAGCATCTTGAGTGCGTCAGTAGGCTATAACGCCGTGCTCCCACTTCGTACTTCCTAAAGACGTGCAAATCACAATTCAAAAATAGTAATAAGATTGCTTTATCAAAATAAAATAATGTGATTACCACTTTAAATTTGAATATTTTTATTGATTTGTGTGTGTGTTGTCTTTTTCTTTCTTTCCGAAATGCACGCGTGACAATAGCTTGGCATAGGGCCTAGTTGTCAACAATTTAACGTATCATAATTTGTCTAATCCAAAAATAAATAATGATTGCACTGTTTCTTTTAGAAAAACAGCGCCAATTAAAGATGTATAAAGGAATAACATCCCCAAACAGTTTGTAGACAGCGGCCCATATAAACATTATTTACTCACAATTTTGCCGATTTCATACACGCTTTACTCGCTATATTTGGGTATTTACATCGTTATATGTGTGCACTGGTGGCGAACACATATAAAACTCTGACAATTTATCAACATCGATTTAAATGTTGCCCATGGTAAATTAATTAGGCCCCTAAAAGTTGAGTTTTTAATAATATCTCGCGGTACTTTCACAATCCGAAGGGCGCATGTGACGTCACTGTACCACGTGACTACCTACCTAATTAACTTGACTTTTTTGAAATCGGGGCTTAGATTTAAGTCTGTATTGTGGTTAAATATCGCAAAATTTCGGCGAACGAACTATTAGAATTAATTACTATAAGCATAAAGAAGACAAAATGCATGTAATATTGTATACTTTGAAAACATGAGATGTGTCCTTTAAAATGATGAGGATTGCTGTTCTGATGAGAAAGAGGAGGAGGCCTCTATTTCGTTGTTAGATCCTCTAATAAATATCCCATTCCAATATAATCAGACTATGGGTATAGTGCACACGTTTTCCAATTACAAATTCTGTAATTTATATATTTCAGATCACATCTATATTGTAAATGTTGTTGGGTAAAACAATACACTTCATAGAGATTTCGAGTATAGGTAGGCCTACATAAAATGGCTGAAATCTCACAAAGTCTCGTCTTGGACTATGTTTGTGAACTTACATGGATTATCATCCTAATCTTGTGGTATCCTAGCTCAAAATTTCAGTGCACCATTAGGCGTAATGTTTAACGAGGTGCAATGTTTATGAAAGGCAGGATAAGATTATGTGTGACGTCATGTCTACGTTTTGACGTACGTCATAATAAGACTGACAGCGGCGGATCTAAATACTTATTTTCGTTTGTAAAAGTCATGCTACAGGGACATTACGCGTAAACATTAGGCATACGTACAAGTAATATGTCATCGAATACAAATTGTGTATAATCGACTGCAAACCACAGATCTGATTAAAATACTAAAGTTTCAACTGGAATTGATTATTCTAACTAGAAAAAAAAAAGAAGACTAACGTGTTAAATTATGTGAAGGAGCACAGGTACTGAATTTAAGCTATTTAAAAAATTACAATAAGAAAATCGATGGAATTTGGACGGATCGAAACAATTTCTTTTAAATATGTCTTTTCAACGTCCAAAAATAAGAACTGCTTAAATCTATTTCCTTGTCACGTCCGGTAATGCAAACCACGACCCCACCCCCCCACCCCTGATAACCAACTAATATATAGGTGAACAAGGCTCTGCCATGTTTTTGTTTACATATATAGGTTAAATAAACCAAGAAAAAATTCGTTTACAGCAGATTATTTCCATTTATAAGCGAATTCTTTTAAACACAATTAAGTATTTTCTAGTGTTAAGCACATTTCAGTTTGTTTTAAACACGCTATTTCTAATGTAAACAAAAATATGGCACGGGCCTTGTTTACATAACAAAGAATTGCGAGTGCTGTATCTCACTCATAACTCATCAATTGATTTTCAAATTCTGGTTGACCATTAGAAATACATGTACTGCATTGTAGACAATAAAATTGGAAAAATAAAATTGAAAATTTTTCAGCTCAAATTGTGTCCATGCCACTTTAAAATTACCATTATATTGAAATGCGTTTTATGTTCAATGTCAGTGCTATTCACAGTTTTACAAACTTGAAAGGTTTGCAACAAGACTTGGGCATTTTTATCACACAATTAGTGACTTGGAAAGATTGATAGTAGAAATAAGAGAAGTAGAGGCAGTCGAGAGCATACAGTTCAGAACAAGTCGCGCGTCAAAGGTTAAGCAAGTCAGTGAAGGCAGCAAAAATAAATTGTATAAAGTACATGTATAGAAAAATTTCAATCACATTCATCATGTTTATGTATTAATATGTTTTATGATTTAATATAAAACCCTGAAAGAATTTTGTTTAAATAGTGTCCATATTGGGAGAATAGACTGTTTCTTGTTTAAATTGAACCTGATCAAACCATGAACATTACAAAACACGTACATATTACATGTAGCTGCGCTCGCTCAAACGGTAGCACTGTCAACATATTATTTTGTCGTTATTTACTATTAGTCCAGTCATAGATGTTTTGCACACTCGGTGCCGCCATATTTAATTACCTAATTATATATGCGTGTCAAAGTCACAGGGGGGAAAACTAACGTGAACAATATGGACGCCGCCTTTTCACGTTTACGATATTATTGACTTTTGGTGACTTTTTGATACGTTTTATTCTTATATTTTGATTCCATTTGTTTACATCATGGATACAGACGACCAACCGTTAACTTTAGAGGATTTTACACACTGGAAAGTTTCTTCTTTGAGAAATTATGTCTTGTCGTGGACTGTAGTCTGGTGGCAATAAACAAGAGATGGTTGCACTTGCTATTTCTGTTCATGTTATGAAGATCCCACTGAAGAAAACAACTATCGACAGTCACATTTTTAATACGGAGACATACAGAGATATGTTAAAATTCGGTGAAAGCACTTTACCAGATCCATTACAGCTATATGAAAATTGGCAAGATGAAGAGCAAGGAATGAAAAATTGGCCACCAGTAGTATAAGGCGGCTAGATGGGTGGTTCAACTGAGTGCAGTTTTTAGTGCGGGGTGATGGGTGGTTCAACTGAGTGCAGTTTTGAGTGTAGTTTGGAGTGCGGGGTTTTATAGAGGGGGTCAAGCAGTTGGCCAGGTGGCCGGGACCACCTGGCGCGGTCAAGCGGGGTTGGCGCGGTCAAGCTGGGCAGGTGGGGAGAGGTGGCGCTGTGTAGCAGGCGAGGTGTGGGGGGATAGCGTGTGAGCGTTTTGTATTCCTGGTGTATTCCTTTATGTTAAATTTTCAAATAAAAAGAATTAAAGAACAATGGTTGAAAGTTTACACATTTATTCAATGAACAAATTGACAGATAATTTACTGGTCCGTAGTATTGCATCATGTCTAGAAAAATAGATAGGCGAGAGGTTTCGTTTTAATTTTTCGGAAACGCGGCTATTTCTGAAAATCGCTATGACTTTGTTTTGTAAACAATGAGCTCAGCTATTCGGTAGTTCTATAAAACTGAATTCGGTTAACATGCAAAGAGTTTCATCATAGGTTCACTATATTGTGTGGTTTGAGTCAGATCTTTCTGCAGGAGAGGTCATTACGGCCCGTGAAGGACTGCAAAATTTAGGCCTATGCTCGGCGCTTACGGCCTTTGAGCAGGGAGGGATCTTTATCGTGCCACACCTGCCGTGACACGAGACCTCGGTTTTTGCGATCTCATCCGAAAGACCGCCCCATATTTAGTCGCATCTGACGACAAGCAAGGGGAAGTGAGGACTTATTCTAACCCGGATCCCATATAGTTTTACGCAATATATTTAAAAATAATTCATTTTACTCTAAAAGTACTTTGGACCTAAACTCTAGTATGGATATAGCAGAACAGTTTTATAGTTTATAAAAACAACTATCTGTGCACTTCGCACCCTATGAGATCACAACGAAAAAGTACGTCACGACGTACATCTTACAATTCATGTCTATATGGTGTCGTTCTATTGATAGGCGTTATCAAGTGATAAGCCGTATAGTGAACAAATTTCTTGTCAAATAATATATTATTTCAATTTCGTATAAAATCACTCAACATTTTTTTATATTTGCGCGAAGGTCATAATTCACATTGTGACCTTGAAATCGCCCCTCTATTTTCTCCCGATCCCGATCATCACTACGTTATGTAAGAAAATCTAATTTACATAATGATTGCGAGCAGAGTGTAGAGGAGTGACGATATACGGTGTATGGTGGTGTATAAAGTGTATATATATATATATATTTATATTCCTGTTACCAAAGGAAAAGTTAAGACACACTTCTGACACATAAAGAAACCCCCCTTTCCGCATTTGATTATGTCTGGCCTACTCTTGAAAATGAAAAAAGAGTATCCTGCATTAGCTGCATTTTAAATTTCCCTTTATCGGAGCACTTGGTCTCTCTATAGATCTGGGTTTTTACTATATCAACTATAGGAAGTCTCATAATTGTTCATGAAAAAGTGAAGATAATGAACAATCTTATAATAATTACACAATTGAGAGTAGGGTAAACACGGATCCTTGTTAAAGTAAATATGAGTGGTGGCAACTGCTATGCATTGTTTTTGTATGGGGACGTCTTAATTCAATGAGAAACAATTTCTCGGAATTAGTCAAAGATAAACCAGTTTGTATATTTTACATTTTATTGAACATGCAATTTTTAAAACCATTATAATAACACATGGACACAAGTCATACAGTTTTCAAGAACGCAATCGCACAAGTTCTCTCTTTTTAGGGGTTCCAGGGTTTTGATGGCTCGTTCACCTCGTTGCAAAAGTCATTACTTCGATTTCTAGTGGCTGTCAGTCACTTATCCAGGGTCCTAACTGTCCGCATTTGTAACAGGGTACATGGGGAAATCTAGCGATCAATGTTCCATTTCACTACAGATGTACCAGAGGTTGTTATTTTTCGATGCTGCGAGTTTGGTTGGATCTAGTTCCTCCACCCCCTTTTTTTTTTCAAGGATAGCCATGTGCTTGGGGACCTTCTGTTCAATTCAATGATTCTGTTCCCAATACTGAGGTGATATAGATAATGAAAAACTTTTTTTCTTTGGGTCTTGAGGGTATTCCCAGCTCTCTCCTCAGACTAGTTCGGGGAATAAATAGATTTCTGACAGGACAATGCATGGCCTGAACCATTTTCACTGGTGAGTATCTAATGTCAGCTGAGCAGACCTCTCATACGTTAGATAGTCAAATGCTATCTGACGTATTTCATACCGATTGTTAGACCGTTCTTGGCACACTGATTTCGACTATGGATAACTCCTTTAACCGGATCAGGATATAGGGCTCACGGCGGGTGTGACCGGTCGCCAGGGGATGTTTACTCCTCCTAGGCACCTGATCGCACCTCTGGTGTGTCCAGGGGTCCGTGTTTGCCCAACTATCTATTTTGTATTACTTATGGGGGTTATGAGATTGATCATTGGTCGTTAAATTCGCCTTTCGTGTATTGGGCTGTAATAACCCATTAGGATACTCTTGGGGAGACTGTCGGTTGTTAAACACGCTTTTTATACTTTGTACGACGCCTCTTTTTTCTTTCCTTTCCTTTACCCCCTTGGACGGCTCCGGCTATGGCACTAACAACCATAGGGAGGAGAATGGAAAATATTCCGTGTCCTTTCTGACGCCTGACTCCGCGATGATACTTCATCGTAACTCGACTTTTCTCTTCAATACACCTTTCGGAAATGAAGTTTCACCAGTGTTCTACCATTTAAAAAGGGCATGGGGGTCCCCAGAGAGGTCATGATGTGAATGTCGATGGTATCGAAATGTTTTTTTACTCAGTTTCAAATATTTGGCCCTGATGGGTTCCCATTTGGCTTGTTGTCCGTCCACCAGGTGAAACGTACAAGGAACCACCCTTAATAATTTCAATTCGTTGGACCCTACCACTTGAGGGTTCACGACATCGCAATACACGTACATGGATTTCAGATTTTCGTACACATCCGTGGTATTGTTCCCCAAGTAAGTCACGTTGATCCATTTGGTCTCCGGCTCGTTTGGCAGGATGAGTTTCTGACTATCCATACCGAGCTTGTAAGCTAAGGATGTGGGGAAGCGAACGCACAAGGGGATTTTTTTGAGTGTTTTCCCTTTAAACTGATACATGATTCGCTCGTATTTTTCGAAATTAACTAATTTCATGAAACTCTCTTCTTTGGGATTACCCATCGTTTTCCATATCTTTTTCATACTTCCTGCCAGTCCTTCGTTGATTTCGTCGATTAAAGCCGCGGAATGAACGTAAGCTCCGGGTCTGAAGTGAATTCGGACGATAGCCATCTTGCTATCGATGATTTGAGTCCAGGGGGTATTGGGCCATTCGACCAGTACGGGACACTGCCTCAAAGGAAGCAGCTTGACTTTTTCCAGTCGAAATCGTCCCCATTTGAAAATATCCGGATTTTTGACGTGTTTAAGGTACTCTTCTGGGACGAGGATATCGAAATAAGCCTCTTCCACTGTGATGTTTTTCAAGGCATTGGGAAACTTCATTTCGGTTAAACCGACTTCCCAATCCCCGTCCGTCAAATCCAGGGATTGGGGTAATAAGATTTTAAACTGAGCTGCCGTATTGCTCGGAAAGGATTCCTTAGACCCATCACTGGGAAGGGTAAAATAAAACCCTTCACGTTGAGCCATGATGACTTAAATGATGAAAATGACCAACTCCCGTCTCTTCATACTGGTGCCCATCTTGTAAAGTATCTTATGTGAGTTCGCTTCGTAATACCCGTGTCATAAAAAATAACACATTTTTGTAGGTTTACAACTTTTATTTATTGCATATTTTAGATGAAAAATGTCATTTGATGTAGCTTTTTCCTTCAAGTAGATGCAGGTCAATATCTGAATGAATTCAGTTTTTAAAGACGGTGTTTCTCGTTATACAGTGGTGTGATTATGTCGCATCGGTTAGTCTTCCTCCTCCTCCTCGTCTTCCTCCTCCTCGTCTTCATCATTGTCATACTTATCTAGATAAGATTCAAGTAGATATTTGTGTTTGCGAAGAGCCATCTTGATGGATTTCTTTAATCCATGATTGTCGGACACAAATTCATCGATGGCGTCCGTCACCTGTTCGTGCGTTGTGTCTTCTTGCAACTGATACTGATCGTAAAGGAACCGCTCATACAGTTTTCTAAACTGTTGGTAAGTTTCTCCTTTGGTCTTTTCGTCTGCTTTCTTACTAGCTTTCTTTTCTGACATATTTTGGTTCAAGTATTTCTCGTATCTCTTCTGCCACTCCCCGGCGATATGTTTTCGCGCTTTATGTGCCATTTGGCGAAAGACGATATTCTCTTCCTCCGCGTCACTGTCAGTATCACTCTGTGTTGGAGAGACATCACTCATGTCAATATCCTCTTCCTGATCGCTGTCCCCGTGTTTTAGTCTTTTGTGACGCATCATGGCATCTCTGCGAGAAAATAAACCATGACACTCTGAACACTCAATCATGTTAACTGCTCGAATGCATAAAAGTGAATGAATAATTCCTGGATTTTAGGTTCTTTATATGTTTCCACCACCACCACGCAATTACCGGTCGCATTGCTCAATGATAGAGTGTTTGTTTCCTAACCAGAAGTTCATGAATTCGATTCCTCCTCATGCCATCGCCAACCTCAGACGTAAACATTGGTAGTGATTGGTCCTCCAGATGCACCGCATTTACGGGTCTTTCGGAAGGCCTTATGGTGGTAGGCGTTTGCAGGCTAAAGAGCCACCAATGCTACGGGTAGAACCACCAAGCATAGTATTTCATCCACAAGTGGTGTATATAAGGGTGAAAATTTCTCGGGAGACGTGAAATAACCAGCCAACTACTACCATCCACACTTTCGTTAACATCACACATACACCCTACCTACACTTTCGTTAACACCACATACCACAACCATTATTTTCATTAACACCACATACTACCACCTATACACCACATACCACCACTCAAACACCACATACCACCACCTATACAACCCGTGCCGCCACCTGTACACCACTACTGGCACACCAGATGCCATCACTTACATCTTTTTTAACATTACTCACAACATTACCTATATAGTTTTGCATTTCTTGGCATAACAATATTAATGAAAGAGATTGATCTACCGTTTTTAGTTTGCATGTGTCACCATCATACAATCACTCACATTTCCATTAACACCACATACCATCAGTTATACACCACATACCACCACACATACACCATCTATACACCACATACCACCACTCAAACACCACCTATACACCCCATACCACCAACTGTATACCACTACTGGCACACCACATGCCATCACTTACATCGTCTTTCACATAACTCACACCACTACCCATTTAGGTCCCAAGTTATGTATTTCTTAGCATAACAATATTAATGAAAGAGATTGATCTACCGATATTAGATTGTGTGTCACCACCATACTACCACCCACATTTTATTAACACCACATACCACCACTTATACACCACACACTACCGCTTATATGCTAAATAACACCTCCCCACTATCGGCACACCAGTTCCTTTGACTTTGGGTTTCTTTAACACTACTCCCACTATTATCTATATAGGTCCTTAATTTTGCATTTCTTTCCATAATATTAAAGAGATTGATTTAGTTTTATTAGTTTGCATGTTTCACCACCATAACACCGCTCACATTTTCGTTAACACCACACACTATCAACAAAATTTTCACTAACACCATATACCACCAAATTTGGACCACATACCAACCCTCACATTCTCATGAACACGACTACTGGCACCGCAGTTGCCACCACTCATATTTACTTTAACAAGGATCCGTGTTTACCCTACTCTCAATTGTGTAATTATTATAAGATTGTTCATTATCTTCACTTTTTCATGAACAATTATGAGACTTCCTATAGTTGATATAGTAAAAACCCAGATCTATAGAGAGACCAAGTGCTCCGATAAAGGGAAATTTAAAATGCAGCTAATGCAGGATACTCTTTTTTCATTTTCAAGAGTAGGCCAGACATAATCAAATGCGGAAAGGGGGGTTTCTTTATGTGTCAGAAGTGTGTCTTAACTTTTCCTTTGGTAACAGGAATATAAATATATATATATATATATACACTTTATACACCACCATACACCGTATATCGTCACTCCTTTACACTCTGCTCGCAATCATTATGTAAATTAGATTTTCTTACATAACGTAGTGATGATCGGGATCGGGAGAAAATAGAGGGGCGATTTCAAGGTCACAATGTGAATTATGACCTTCGCGCAAATATAAAAAAAATGTTGAGTGATTTTATACGAAATTGAAATAATATTATTTGACAAGAAATTTGTTCACTATACGGCTTATCACTTGATAACACCTATCAATAGAACGACACCATATAGACATGAATTGTAAGATGTACGTCGTGACGTACTTTTTCGTTGTGATGTCATAGGGTGCGAAGTGCACAGATAGTTGTTTTTATAAACTATAAAACTGTTCTGCTATATCCATACTAGAGTTTAGGTCCAAAGTACTTTTAGAGTAAAATGAATTATTTTTAAATATATTGCGTAAAACTATATGGGATCCGGGTTGGAATAAGTCCTCACTTCCCCTTGCTTGTCGTCAGATGCGACTAAATATGGGGCGGTCTTTCGGATGAGATCGCAAAAACCGAGGTCTCGTGTCACGGCAGGTGTGGCACGATAAAGATCCCTCCCTGCTCAAAGGCCGTAATCGCCGAGCATAGGCCTAAATTTTGCAGTCCTTCACGGGCCGTAATGACCTCTCCTGCAGAAAGATCTGACTCAAACCACACAATATAGTGAACCTATGATGAAACTCTTTGCATGCTAACCGAATTCAGTTTTATAGAACTACCGAATAGCTGAGCTCATTGTTTACAAAACAAAGTCATAGCGATTTTCAGAAATAGCCGCGTTTCCGAAAAATTAAAACGAAACCTCTCGCCTATCTATTTTTCTAGACATGATGCAATACTACGGACCAGTAAATTATCTGTCAATTTGTTCATTGAATAAATGTGTAAACTTTCAACCATTGTTCTTTAATTCTTTTTATTTGAAAATTTAACATAAAGGAATACACCAGGAATACAAAACGCTCACACGCTATCCCCCCACACCTCGCCTGCTACACAGCGCCACCTCTCCCCACCTGCCCAGCTTGACCGCGCCAACCCCGCTTGACCGCGCCAGGTGGTCCCGGCCACCTGGCCAACTGCTTGACCCCCTCTATAAAACCCCGCACTCCAAACTACACTCAAAACTGCACTCAGTTGAACCACCCATCACCCCGCACTAAAAACTGCACTCAGTTGAACCACCCATCTAGCCGCCTTATACTACTGCCACCTCTTTTTATCACTGACTTAACTGCATTTTAGATGAGGTACGTTATTACCAAACATAGGAATATAAACTGTATAGCAATAAACAAATATAGGAATATAAACTGTACAGCAATAAACAAATGTAACTGTATATTTAACCATAACAACTTTATATAATATTAGGACCTACAAATGAAATTGCATGCAGAAAGTAATATACAGTACATGTATATGGATATGGTAGCTGTTGTTAGTCCATGAGCCCAGACCCCCAAATGGGGGTAATCGGTACCAGTAGAGCTAACTAATTCAAATATGAACTTTTTATAGCTTCAATACCCCTAGACTTGGAAAATCTATGATAACATTTGGTGACACACAGCTTATGGCGTATTAACACATGGTATTTAATGTTATTCGTATTTCGTTAGAATGCGAGCGTAGAAAATATAGACGCCATTTGTGATAAAATCACTAATCCAGACTAGGGAAATCTTTTCAGATATTGTATCGGTGGATTTTACTTCCAGAAAAAAACCCCTCAAAAGTGCAACTTGATCTTTATTACCAAGTATTATACTGACTACTGTATTCCTTTCCTTATTCACAAAGATATCTTGTTTAGAAGATATTTTTCTTCTTTTATAAACTCATATCAACATTGACCCAGAAGTGAGTCATTAAACGATCTTTGTGATGCAAACAGATAAAGCAAATACTGATATATTAACACTCTGATCTTCTTTCACAATTATTAAAATTTTTATCATAGCTTAACATCATCTGTACACGCCACACCTGCTTATTCCAGTTTGAATGCTGCATGTTCAAATGCACATAATCAAGAACATTTAAGCCTCGCCCCGATTCTCACTCCATCTGCACCTCCAGTACAAACAGTTTAATCCTCTTCTTTATTTTCATCATCATCATTATCATCCCTATCTAGAAAGTTTGGCAGAGCAGTGTCATCGCTAGGTGGTAGATTGTCACAGTCTTTCACTTTGCACATATCTGTACCTTTTAACCCATTCTCGAGGCAGACACAGTTTTTGATCTCACAAGTTTTGGAACATGTGCACGCCAGCAACTCTAGAATGGCGTCAGGTGCTGGCTGGACGCTTATCAAGTATATCGCTAGAATACCCTCACCATCCCAATTTTCAATTTTCCACCTACTCTGGGCTGTGTCAGGAGACTGTGGAACACTTGTAAGACAGTGTCGCCATAATCCAGCTTGGTAATTGACTGTCTGGGCGTGTTTCTGCAGGAAGTCCTGACAGAGGGCACTAATACCTCCGCTTTTCGCAAAGAACAACTGATACCTGAGCTCCAGATGTTCGCTGCTTTGGCGCGTAGAGCTAACAAGTGAGCTTTTCTAATTTCTTGAATAGTTTATGGGACAGTTTCCAGTCATTGCCAAGGTCATAGAAAGCCTGCTACATCTCTTCATTTGACTTCAACATATTCAGTAGAGCCAATTTTCCCTTTCCTTGGTAAGAACTGACAGAATCATAGCCAGTGTATGGATGTATCCCTCGACGAGCAGCACAAAAAGATCTCGGAGAGGATGAAATTTTGCCAATGTATACCCGCTGGGTGCCGATGCCTGCTCCACTCTTTTGGTACATTGGTGCTTTGATAGCACTACAAAATGTGAAGTTCAATACAAACACATCTGTGACATTTGTGCTGGTCATCAGATCACAGCTTCATATCCACCTTCAGCAGCATGAGCATCATGAAGGACACGGCCATCATCTTCCTCCTGGGCGCATTCCAGCTCGGGCACTTCACGACATCTGACAGCTGAGAATCGGTAGCATTTCTCTTCACAGGTAACAAAGAGGACTTTTACGAAGACAATCAAGCTTCTCCAAATAATTTTCACTTCTCCACTGTTGGACCAAAAATCAGGCTCACCTTGTTACCCTCTTGTGCCAGGAATTTACGCCATGGCTTGATCCTCTGACCAGGTGCAATGTTCTGTTCCTGTAGTCCTGCAATCCCATCCATGTTGGCCCTTCATTGTACCTGATAGACTGGTATGTGTCAAAGGCGATATCCATTCTGGTGCTCATTGATGCTTCACTGATGTCCATCTATAAGATACGATCGGGAGTTTCATCAAATGTATCCGGCTGCTGGCCATCAAACTTAGCTCGCAGGACAAGGACCATTCCATCGATTATCGTTGCTGATTAAATTGGGAGTGAGTCAGCTAGTGGCGCATTTTTCTTGATGCTTGTGGCCAAAACAGCTTCGTTGGTTTTACAAAGACTTCCCATCAGGTGCAGCCAGTGACCAGAGTAGTGGTCCCAGAGGAAAACACAGCATATCCTTCATGTTGAGATCTCTTTTCTGTCCCATCATGATCATTCTTCCAAACATCCATCCGTCACCTTTCAGAATAACTGATCTGCCATCAGCACATTCTGTCTGTCTCTTTTTAGTAACTGATCCAAACGTCTTTAGAGAACTCTTTTTCATAGGATCATGAAACTTCATGTAATCCTTTTGTGTGTGCATTCTTGAGATTTTAGGAGTTATGAGATTGATCACTGTTCGTTATCTTTTTCCTTTCATCCTCAGCTACCTCCTTCGGCGAATTGATCTAACTATATAGTGTTTCTTCCACTAAGGAGACTGCCTCTTCGTTTTGGTCTCGCCTCGATTTCTGGAGATCAGGATGATCAATGCCATACTTATTGTGCTGAATCATGTTCCCGAGTCTGATCAGAAAACCACTCCTGTACTCGGCTGTGAGATGATACCTGATGACAGCTCCAGGCTTCAGACTGAACCTGGTGGTATCACCTACTGTCTGGCTCTCCCTGTTCACGGTTACATCAGTTGTTTGGTCAACAAGTATGCAGGTCAAAGTGATTGCCTCCTTTGAAAGCCTCGTAAATGTCTGGATGAGTGGCAGGAGGATTGGTCATCCGAGCATAGTATGCAGGGAGATATCTTGCGTAATTCAGTCTGTCATACGCAAAGCACCAAGGTATTATCAGTCGGATGGCGTGAAGATGCAGATGTCCCTCGCGAGAGGCTCAAAGCAGGCCCAACAAGATGTCCTGGATGATGTCAACACATGCCATCCAGAAGGCGGAGAGCGCTCCCTTGTCATGACGCAAAAAGGTCAGAAATTCATTCCATGAATGAAACACATTAGTCAGCACGGGCTATTCCAGCAGTACATCAAACGCAGCTTGTCCGACATCATCATTGAAGCTTTCAACATGGTCTTCTAGTTCTTTAACAGCTTCCATTTCAGGATAGGTGTTTATTTACCCACGGGAGGAAGCACTGAAAATACGGATGTATATTTAATTACTGTTATAAAATTTAGAAATTCATTTCAAAATTAAGGATTATCTCCCTCATGCATAGCACTTATCCTTGGACGAATTTGGCTCCACTTTTTTGGCACGCTGTTTTTGGCTATATTTAGCTCTAAAACTTCATAGTTATTTCGGATTTCAAACATTTCGGTTGAGCATCACTGAAGAGACATTATTTGTCGAAATGCGCATCTGGTACATCAAAATTGGTACCGTATAAGTTTTACACTGTTAACGCTTCCAGGGCACATCAGTGCACCCTGACACTTTTGTATGATCTGCCTTCAAATACACCAGTCACAGACCCTTGTGCCAGGATTCCTGATTTAATGTAGAGATTACCAAGACCTAAAAGCGTCTTCCCACAATATGTCGTATATTTTATATACATTCAGATATCAATATTCAAACACATTTTAATATGCAAAGATTTTACTCCATAATCATTGCTTACAGCTGCATGGGACATTGTCCAAGTGTAACAAAGTGAGATAATCGTCATCTCATCTGATTCAGCAAGGAGCTTATTTCACATTAGTGTTTGATATTTCTAACAGAAAGACGTATTTTGGCCTTTTTAAAGCAAAATTTGGTTGAATTTGGTAACACCATCACATTTCTATTGATGATCAAACTGCACTTTCCTCAAATTGTACGACCAGCGTTGCGCGTTAAAAAGTAATGTGATAACACATAGAAAGCTGTGTATCCTGAAGTGTTATCATGCAAGGCGAAGATAACGAACAGAACAAGCAATCATACTTGATTTTAATCTAGGAGTAGGAGGCTTTTGAAAAATATGCATCAGAACTAGTTAGCTCAGGTGGTACCGATGGAACCCCTTCAGTCATAGCCTATATGGTATGTGAAATTTGTAACAGAATTTATGTACTTTACTGTATCAAACTATATTTCACAATACGAACCTTCTGAATGAATATTATGGGGTGTATAATTAGCCATCATATGTGAATAACATAATTAATGTACCCAACTGCAGCAAACTATATTGGCATATGCACAATATGTTAAGGAGATGTGTGACTTTTCTCAATACCACACAATCTTTCATCACATTTCACAAACATTCACTTGCATTCTATCTTGTTTTTAGGAAATATCTTTCAAATGGATATATGATATTTCCAGTTAGCAGATTTTGATATGGTTCCTAGTTGTTGCAATTGCAAGTAATATTTTAAAGTCAGCTCTTATGTATTTACAGTATTAAAGTTGTATAAATGTACATTATCGTAGTAAAGAAGGAGGGAGAAATCTTTGAAACAATCAAGTTTTGAACCTGGGACTCATGTATTACTAGATATGTCCTCAACTCTCTGAAAGGTAGTGAAAATAAGTCTGAATAATTGATACAAAGATTACAGTAATTTTATGCATTTTTTTTATTTTTACTTTTCATGTTTGTTGATAATTTATCACAAAATATAAATGTTTCTAAAGTGAAAAGTATTCTTTATTCTGTAAGTTTTTAATTATATCTAGGAAGAGGTGGATATAGATTGCATATCCCACAAACAATTTTGAGTATATCATCCAAGTGATGACAAATAGTAACAGGAACTTCAAATTTCAGTAAACGAAAGAATTTGATTCTTCTTATAGCTTGTTCCACATATATTTTTCTATTTGCTATTTCTTTCGTTTTCTGAACATCAAATGCAGCCATTTGTGCTAAGCCATGCCTTCCTGGTGGAACAAGCAATTGGCATGGTAGAGCGTAAGTTCTTCAATAAGACTGCTGAACCCTTTGTCAGCCATAACACTATCGTGGGGTTCTACCAAATCAAGAAACCCAGAATTCAGAGTTATGGATTTATCACTGGCCCTACCTCCCCAACAGTTCGACACAAAATTAATCATTTCTGCAGGAGTGATACTTACAAGGAATTTTGCAGTATAGTGATGCTTGTTATCACTCCAGCACTGGTTGGAAACCATCATACTCTGAGGTTTCTCAATGAAGACCTCTGAACAATCAATTATGTGTCGAACTGATGAGTATCTTGGTGTTTTAAATTTCGGGGGCAAATTTGCACGAACAGTTTCTTTGGGCGGATTGAAAACTAATTGGCCAAGAAATTTGCTCAAAATTTTCACCCAAGTAGTAAATATTCTTGAAACATATGACACTGAAATAGAAAATCTATCAGCTAAATCTTGATCTAGTAACCCAAGGCGGATTTTCATTAATGTCAATAACAATTCATCTTTTGTGGACAGCTTTTTAAAAACCCTTGACTTCATGAATGTCTTGTGTTTTAGGGTATTGCGATGGAAAGCTGGACCCTTCCAATACCTAGCACTTTTAATCTTAGGCTGTAGAGTGTTATGCAAAGCATTGAAAGAACTCAATGAAGGAAAACCTGTATAAAATCGAACTTTTTTGTCAGATTTTAACATCTCAGTGGGTTTTATACAGACTGTTTTCCTTTTCAACATGTTATTTTCCTCCCTCGACTTGGCCAGTTCAGATTCAAGGATTTTAATTCTTGATTTCAGATTCAAAATTTCAGTGCTTTTGTGCATACATGGATTGCAAACTTCAACATAATCATGATCAAAAGAAACACTTTGTTTCAGAGTATTTTCATCCAAGACCATGCTATTGTCTTTCAATTCGTCTATGTATTTTCTTTTCTTGTTTGCATGTGAAAGATCATGTAATCTTTCTTTTGGAGGAGCTCTACCTTGCATCAATGGATGAGAGTGGCCCATGTGTAGAGTGGGGTAGGGATTTATTGTTGTTGGTTTCCCATCTACAAAATGGTGTGAGCACACCTTGGAGTAATAGGAATCTGGCTCCCAGTTACGATTTCCTGAGGAGCGATTGACATTTTTAACCCAGACAGCTCTTGCATGCGAGTCTTTAGTTGCTGTTGGAAAAGGAATAAGGACAAACGGAGGATCGCAGATACATCTTCCGGTTCCGGTTCCGAAATTTTATTTATGTGTGGTACAGAACTGTTGTTTCCATTTTTGCAAAGTATACCAGCTGTTTGTGCACCCTTTCACACAACAGCTTCTTTCTGACATGTTAAGATATTATGAAGAAAACGTTTGGAAATATGTACACAGGACTTGGGTTACAAAAACTATTAACAGCGTTAGTAAAACACAACACAACAGTGAACACAAACTAACACATTTACCGACATCAAAACAGTGTTACATATCTGGAAATAAACACGAGTTTTCCCATCACCAAAAGTTCTAAAATCTTGATCAAAACAAAAATGAATGTGTTTACGGTATTCTTATCACATCTTTGTAGATGCATAATTGTATGGAGGAAGTTTTAAGACGGCAATTAACTGTAATCGATCGAAAACATCGCACAGTTAAACTGAAAGTGACGAGCAGACAGGTTACATACCTCTTTCACAAACCCAATTATTAAGTTAACTTGAATGAAGCAATATTATCTAGAACCTTTCGTAGTAACTTTAATTAATATGTATTTTTTATGACTGTTATAATTCTATCAACTTACGTGATTAAAAGTTGTTGAATCGTCCCGGTCGTTCACAGTTTCACATTAAAAAAGAGCCCGGGTGTAAGTTTTTCCCCCTATGACCTTTTGACCCAGCATGACGTTAGAGTGTGCAAAACATCTATTCTAGCCAAAAATATAGCGTAACCTCAAACTAATTGCAACAGAAATGTTTTTGTTTTCAAACGGTGAGTCAAGGGATGCTCTAGCGTATATAAAAATATCGAGAGCACAAAACAAAGGGGAAACGTGTATTTTGGGGGCAAAATCGTACATTTTGATAGAAAATCACCGAAAACCGGAATTTATCATTTATCTTCACACATGAAAGAAATAAAAGAAACATAATTGCTATAATCATCAGGAACGGTGTTAACATTCACAAACTACTTTATTCATACCAAAATTTCAATTGAATAATTTTTTATGAGGCGTAAAGCCTCATTTTGGAAGAAAAACGAGGAAAATGAGAAGAATTAATATGATACTCGTAAACATTGATTCTGGCACAAAATGAGATACTATTTATATGAGACAGTTAAAGAAGTGATAATTAATTCATAAAAATTATTTAACAGTTTGAGATTTTAAAATCATGAGTGTATCAGTGGTGGATTTAGGGGGCGCAGTCGCCCTCCCCCCCCCCCATTTTTTTTTCAAAAGTAAGGTAAATCATGGTCTTTTGTTTAGAAAACTGTAAACGATAAAAGAAGCAATAATTTCTTCCACTCTCGGAAAAATAAATGACAAAATGTTTTGATTTTTTAAATTACTTTTATTGGGAGAACTTGCACCCCCCCCCCCAAAAAACCCTTAAAATTTGCGTCATTTTATTAAATTCACTTTTATCCTCAATGACAGAAAATAGTAAAAATAACTACTTAGGAGACATGCAAGGTGAAGATAACGAACAGTGATCAATTTCATAACTCCTATAAGCAATACAAAATAGATAGTTGGGCAAACACGGACCCCTGGACACAACAGAAGTGGGATCAGGTGCCTAGGAGGAGTAAGCATCCCCTGTTGACCAGTCACACCCGCCGTGAGCCCTATATCAAGCCCTATAAAATTTGTAAAATCCATGCAGGAGTTCAAGGCGACCCCAGACCCCCTGCCTCATCAACTTGCCCCCCCCCCCTCCCTGCCTAACCACAATTACTGGATCCGCCCCTGTGTATGATCCAGTAATCGTGTTTGCTCTGTTCGTTTGTTTGTCAGTCCGCAAAATGTTTTAACTTTGGCCATACCATTTGAATGGTAAATGACAGTCTTTTCATATTTAATAATATGTATTCTTTGTGACAAAACCTTTGGATGGTACCAAACATTTTGACATTGTGACCTTGATGATTGACCTACTTTTAGTGACCTTGGAAAAAAACTTGCTTAGGGTGTTGGGATTTGCTTACGAGTTAGAAAATTCACGCTACATCTTTAGTGATAAATGGACATGGAAGGATCTTTATCATGCCACACCTGCTGTGACACGGCGCCTCAGTTTTTTCGGTTTCATCCGAAGGGCCGCCCCATTTATTCCCCCACGGGAACACAATCTAAAGAGCACAGTGTACATATTCTGTCTTCTGATTCTACTCCTTTGTATCGCCCCGTTTCTATTCAAATTGGAAGTATACCACATCTTCATAGTGCAAGTAAAGATCTTAGATATTTTGTAATGCTCGTGGAAAATTAAGTTTCGGCTCTAAAATTTGTTTTAATATATTTATATAAACATAGCTTAATAGTTGATTTACTTTTACATCATGTACTAGCCACTACTTTTTATAGTTATGAAGCAACTTGTTCTGAAATCACCAGTGTCACACAATAGTAACCTATTATATATTTTCTTTAGAATTTAAAGATTCAGATAATGACTTCATTTGTGATGTCCAGTTAGACTTATTATATTGATTCACACATGTTTAGTAATGTTGGCCATTGATAGTAGACGATTCCAGTATCGTATAGTTTATACAGTGTCAGCGTTAAGGATTCTTCCATCCGAATTCGCCATACATGTAGTGCAGGTAAAGGAATGAATCGAAGTTCGCGATTCTGAACCATCTCAATGTTGTAGTTTCGGAGACCCCATACTACACTACAATAGTTCAAAACGAGCTACACAAATTAAGAAATGTTTTTCGAAAGTTGAAATTCCTAGGTCTTTCTAAAAACGAATTTTCGAGACAATGGAGTCATTTCTGACGACACTCGTCCAGTTCACACTTATGCTCCCTTTTTCTCTTAGTTGCATAATATATTGACTATCGCCAAGAGATGTATTGCAAATTCAAGTGTTCCATCACTACCTGAAAATTAAAAAGTCGATGCAATTCACTTGTGAGGGACAAATGCCCAATGCTTGAAAAACTTTTGATTTTACTAAATCAGCTGGAAATTATTCTCATGTATGTACAATTAGAAGCTAAGTTCAAGGCCGCTCGTGTCATGGCCGCATCAAACCTAAGATGCGATTACTCTTTCACCAAACCCTCGACATTTCGAAGTGAAAAGCACGGGTCTTTCGAGTATGACCTTAAAAACGGAGATCCCGTGTCGCGACAGACGTTGGCACGTTAAAGAATCATTACAAGTGATATTTCACCTACAACTACAAACAAACAAACAACCAAACATTACATAAACGTTTGAAGGAATATTAATTGATAAAATATACGTTTTTGTTGATCTTATGTTTTTGCGACATTTAACGCTAAGCATTATCAACTAATAGCAAAAACTGCTTTCCATACTTTTTTGTTTGTTGTTAGCGAGGGCTTACATATTGATATGATATTTTTGTTTTGGAGAGAAGTTAGACTCCAATATTTTATATTGTAGTTCTTTGATTATATGATCACTTGGTTTTAGATGTTTTGGAACCGATGTCTGTAAGAATCAGACATAATATGGATAGTATACATATAATATCGTAATAACGTTGAACTTCATTAATTAGCTTTATACAAAGTCAAATTTTTTTCCTATGAAAATATAATTAGTGGTAAAAAATTAGCACATGCCTGAAACAAACTAGCATTTTAGAGGATAAGATTGACTTACCAGTATATATGCAGTACTACAAAGAGCGTCTACATAACTTCAATACGGAACTTTCGGGATATGCCGGAACGACCGATTATATTTGACGTTTATACACCACGGTCACGTGATAATAACCAATTGTAGGGCAAAGTTGACATCGATACATATGGTGTTTCGCTAACAGACGGTCCGTAAAGAGCTATGCGCAGTCCCACGATGACGATCCAAGTCATTATTGGTGCTTAGTACCTGGGTGTAAATTAGATGGAAGGGAAAATGCGCATTTAGACGCGTACCATTGGATGCAAGGCGTGAAGTTTTACCGATATCCTCAAGATATTCCCTAGATTTATTTCCCGCGCCGACTCGCATAATTTAATCAATTGTATTTTCCTATAAAATGGTTGTAGTGATTCCTTTTTTTCAAAGATAGCATTTAAATGCAGGAAATTGATAGCAATTGAAATATTCCATGTTTGTTTACTTTGTTGTTATTGTAATCCGGAAGTGACATGCCCTACAATTACGTTCAACGCGCGATAAAAGTCAGAGTGGATCCGTATCTCGAAAGTCCCGTATTGTCTCCCTTGTAAACTCTTCTGCGTCTATGAAAGCTATGCTGTAACAAAGTTTATGCTATGAAAATATGCTAATTTAAATTTTCAAACCGACGACTTTCCCCTCTCTCGATTGTTCTCGATTTTTTATATGATTTTTTATATGATCATTATAAGCATATTCCACTACAAATTTCGCAAAAACCATTTCTGTTGCAATTAGTTTGAGGTAAAACAGTAGAATGACTGGACTACATGTATATTTTTATCAAGTGATAAGCTGTATACGTGAAAACATATCCTGTCAAATGATTATATATATATATTATTCCTTTATGATATCAAATCATGCTCCAGTTTTAATATGTAGTATACACGAAGGTGAGATTCATATTATATTGTGACCTTGAAATCGCCCCTAATCTGAATGACTGATGCGTTTAAAATTTCCTCATGTACATAAATAATCTCATACTACAGAAACAGTGGCAAAGTTCAGAATCATTTGCTATAAAAAACAATATGAATTTTTCTGATATATAATCTAGATATATTTATGCGTTTGAAAAGTGCGGGGAGCAATTTCTGTCTTGTATATTAACGGTATGTTATATATAAAAATGTGGACAACCCCGGTAATTCGCTGATAACTGTTGATATGTTGTTAAATTACAGCATGGTTAGTTTGGGTATGCATTTGGTCCCAACACTTTTCATCTTAAGGATTTTTTTTTTTTGAGTATATCAATAAAAATTCAGCTGGTTACCCGCATGAACCTGAACTTTTGTTCACAAGTAGGACCTCTTGCTGATTTCCAAAAATAAAGTGTTACGTGATATTCCACTGACGTCACGGGAAATTACCATGAGGGGAATTTACGGTAGCTCAGTCACAGTCAACATATGGGTAGTATCGTTTCGGTGTTTAACCGTAACAAGTGTAATGATACCTGTGATTTTGAGGTTCAATTTCACCCCATGATTATTGTGCATTTTATTATGGAAGCCCTTAACCTAGTTGCGCAATCTTTATTAATTGTGGACTATTTGATATGCATCAAATAATCTTGATTAATACTGAATTTAATGACACTTGCTGCAAACACATTTTTTTTTCAAAATTATAAAAATTGAAATGAATTTTTGTGTTTTCATAAGTAAATTGAATACATTCATCGTATGGAATAAATTTTTTCCGCGTTTCGAAGTATAGCGGAAAAATATTGTATAGACGGGTTTTTAGTCATGTGATGTATGTTATTCGTGGGCTCATAATTTTCAGCCAATGAAAATGCTTGCGATGCATAGTGTTCGATTGTGTGTATCAGGTGGTCATTCTCTAGCCGCCTTTCGAGCTGTAAAATCAAGTTTTTTATTTTCAATATAATGAAAATGTCCTGAAATAGGATTTGGAGTAATATAGGATGCCCAGTTTTCAGAGTTTTTTTTGGTCCCAAAATTCAAGGGGTTTCATCTCTGTTTTTCTCCTGGGCTTCGTATATTACATCATTTTTTCCCCCATAGAATATGCGAGAATAATTGTGAAGATGAATTTTGCACAATGTATAGACATTGTTATGTTTGAATATAAATTATAAGTGGATGTCATATATTAATAAATAGTCGGCGTCTAATAACTACGGCGGGCTGTCGGCAAAATATATAATTTTGTTTTTGTCATCAGATATGGAAATATAGTGGATACTGTATTCTATTTCCGTGATTTCTCAATTAAGTCTACAACATAGGGGAGAATTTGAACAGAGTTATATATGAAGGATGGAAGGGGTCAAGTACAACAATTTCTGAACATCATAGAAAAACAAGTCCCTTATTTTCTAAGAATCTTATATTTGTATTAATACTACCAAACTAAGTAAAAATTAAATACATTTAGAACAGGCAAACATTATTTATACATATTGCTAATAATTCGTTTTTGTTTGCAAGTCCAAGTGGAATACTAAAATAATTTTTAAAATGACGCAATATTAATTGCGTCAAAAGTTTTATGTATAGTTAGTGGGTTAAATCGACAAGTTGACTTAATCCAAGATATTGCAATTTTCTTCGGCGAAGTAAAGAATCCTATTTTGCTTAGACACATTTTGACAAGCTTGCAGCATAACCCACTCGGAAACGTTGCTTGTTGGGCGTTTTAATAGTTTATTCTCCATTACGGAATGACTTGAGCCCCTGAAAGAAAGGAACTTATAACCCACTTGTCTATTTTGACTCTTCGTAAACACTAAGCGCACGGTACTGGTGTCACTTTACGTTACACTTATAACGTCATAAGTTGTGGCAAATATAATCACGAAAGCAACGTCACATTTTAAACAAATTCATTATCTACTAGCTGTAATATCATAACTAAAGCACATGCATGATTTAATGTTTAAAAATTCAAAATAAATCTTTGTACGTGTATAGTGTACATTCATAAAAATTATGAATTCTTAGAAACACTCCAAAGTATACGTACTGTATTTATTTCACCGTGCCTATAACAGCAGGCATCTCGTATGAAATAAGGGTACTCGTTTCGGTAGGTGTCGTTTCGCTTCGGTAGATTTCGTTTCATTTCGATTTCGCTTCGCATTTTACAGGTAACCATCCCATGAAATAAGGCTTGCAATTCTTATGAACGACCTCTGAGAAATTTGAACACAGTAAAAAAAAAAAATCAGTTTTGGTTTTTTTCTAGGATATTTACCGCATGGCTAGTTGTATGTTTTAATGAATTTCTATATTTTCTTTATGTTTCTTTCTCTCACATTTAGCCCGTTTCGCTCTGTACTTTCTCACCACCTCTGATGTTTGTTTATATTCAGTCTGATTGATAGTTTTGGATTTATTCTACAATGCTACCCTTAGTTCTCGGCATTTTTGGAGTTTATATATTTATAGAATTCAAGCCTTTCCCTTTGTGATATTTTCTTTTTCTCATCCACTTTCTGAAATCGATAATGAAATAACAAAAGTTTTTTTTAAAACTATTATAAATTTAAGCTTTTACAATCGATTTTTTGTTGGGGAAGGGGGTTGGGGGGTTGGTTCGTTATGCAAGTGAAAAATGATTTAATCATAAATTCAAACATTTACATATTTTTGGGAAAAAAGCTACGAGATTAATTTCGTACAGTGTACATATATGAGCACTTACGGCTTATTTACTAAATTGAAACTTATTACCAGCCTGGAGGCGGTCGGTTAGGGGCGGGATCAAAAGATCGAGGTGGGATAAAATTCTAAATTCAAATAGTTATGTGGAAGGGAGGGGGGGGGTGTTTCAAAACTCCTTTATTAATTTGGAGTTACTTATAACGTACCAAACTTCTTTACAAATTCAACTATCCATTCCAATCTTACGTAAACACACACTGTTTGACCCGAATATGTGACGTTTATTTTTATAACCTGGACTTGAACATGAACCACTCAAATGACGACAAGGGGTTTTCGTAGTACTTTTGTACTTTGGACTCCCGTTCTTAATAAATTCATGTTGAAATGTAGTTCTTTTGATTTTTTAAATTTGTTTTTATATCTTCCTCAGAAATTTTCTCGCCAAATGAATGCGGTATTTGCTATATTATGTTCACGATTCAACTATAAATACTGGCGACATGATTTTGCTGTTTTATATGAGAATGAGTGCCGTACGTTTCTGTCATCCGACATCGATCACGCTCTAGTGGGGAAAAAACCAACCAGCGCATAGAAAGTATGTGTAAGTTTGCGCTTTATAACTGAATAAAATGATAATAAAAATAACCACGGTGAGTTGAAGTGAGAGTTAAAAACTTCTAAATAATATTGCATTTCAACGTTTTAATGTTCACTTTCATTTGTGAATAAACAGTAGAAAAGGTATACAGAGTGTTATTTATACTCGTATGTTTTACTTGTGAATCGATTAGTTTCAATATATATCATATTTAGTTTTGAGGGGGGTGGCCTCGTGAATACTATGTGAATTTAGATTTTTTTTTTTGTCAGACGTTGAACTTTTGATTTAATAATCTTGTTATTCATATGCGGAAATATTGATTTGTATTCGATAATCTTGATATCCAAGTCATTCTCGGATGTCGTGAGAACTCCTAAAAAACAGAGGGACGAGTCTGAGCCTGAATTCCCCAGAATGACTACTTCTACCCCAATGTCTCAACGTGACCCGTCTGATTTCCCCCCATTACCAACGGTTAACAACCCACAAATCACCCATCAACTCGTCATTGGTGAAGATGATATTGTTAGAATTGCTGCTGCGGTAAAATTATCCATTCAAGATGAGTTATCTGCACTAGTGAAACAAGAAGTGACAAAAGCAGTTGAACCTCTGAATGCCAAAATCAACAAACTGGAATCCATGAACAATGATCTTCATCTTCAACTTGATGAACTTGAACAATATGGTAGAAGACCACTAGTAAGATTTTCTGTGATACCTGAGACAGCTGGAGAGAATACAACTGATTTGATCTTGGATGTGACCACTAAAGCCGGGATTTCAATCAACCGTGATGATATTGTTAATTCGCATCGGGTAGGGGCACCCACCAACCGCCATAGGACACACACACCTAGACAGATCATCGCAAGGCTACGTTCAGCAGACCTGAAATTTAGATTAGTGAAAAGCCATAAGAGTATAAAACGAAATCCGGAGACAAAACATGTGTCAATCAATGAAGATCTGACGAAACGTAGAGACAAATTATTATTCCTGTGCCGTCAGCTCTGTCGTGAACAAGTGATTCTGCAGGCGTGGTCTTCCAACGGTAAAATTCGTATTAGAGATCACAGACAGAAAACTCACATCATCAGACAAGAGAGTGACCTATGTCCGTTTGGTCATACCCCGGCGCCAACTGAGAGCTGACTCTGAGTGTACCTATATATGATGTATATATTATGTCCAAGAAGTAAATACGACTACGTACAGTATTTTGAAATGCAATACCAATTATTTAGCTATTTTATGTTTATAATATTACTACACTGATAATATTACTATACCGAAAACAAATACTTTCATATTCACAAGTTTTCCAGTTAAAACTTTACCTTAAAATTCATATGGCCTCAAATTTCAATTATTTTGTTCTTTTTTCTGCAATTCACCCCTCCTATTTTCCTACCCTACATGTTTTGTATGCTTTATTTGCCATTGTTTTGCTGTTATTTGCATGAACTCATTTATTTTGAAATGTCTTGTATTACTACCAAGGTAGTACTGTACTCATGTGAATTGTTGCCTTGTATGTATTTGTGTTTTTTCTCTTTTTTCTTCCATACCATTTTGTTTACTTACAATCAAACCTTATGTGCAGTTTGTCATGCAACCATATTTATATATTCTAGGTCTTCAGAAATACATGTCCTAATATTTAAACCCTCAACAGGAAACATTTTCTATGATTGCAGCTACATATTTTCAAATTACATATACCACAACTTAGATAATGGGTAACTCCATTGAACAATTCCGAGCTGCAATCGGTCTTTTCTATTTATCAGGTAGAGGTACTTACAAAAGACAACTTTTTATTGCGTTACCGTTTTCATGTTTTATGCATTTCCTCAAACACATTTTAAAACTACTCACTAGTTGTTTGACATTCATTAAGCTTAGATCTGTGTTTATCAATTTTTATCTTCAGTTTTTCATATTTGTTTTGTTAGCTTGCGGCGATATAGAGTTAAACCCGGGTCCTACTGCTGAAAATGTCCTTGACATATTACATCTGAATATCCGAAGTATTAGACACAAACTAGGTCATTTAAATTCTTTTGTTCATGACTTTGATATTTTATGTTTTTCTGAAACCCATCTAGATAGTTCAGTGAGCAACGATAAATTACTTCTTGACGGCTTTAATAAAATAATTCGTAAAGATAGAAATTGTTTTGGAGGCGGTGTTATGATATATTTGTCAAATCAAATACGCGCTACAAGACGCCCAGACTTTGAGCCCGCCGATCTTGAGTGTATATGGATTGAAGTAGATAACAATACCTGTGTTTATCATCTTTGCTGTATTTATAGGCCTCCCAGTTCCGACAGCTCTTTTTGGTCCAAACTTTCGTGGAGTTTAGACACAGTTAGCGAATATTCCGACAAAATAATTATAGTAGGCGATTTAAATGTAGATTTTCTTAATGCTCCATTTTCACACAATATTCGTGAAATTATTTCAACTCATGGTCTAGTAAATAATATAACTGTCGCTACACGGAACCTGGCACTGCTTGACCCAATATTGACCTCTACAGAGATTCAATCGTGTGAATCGGGTGTATTAAAAATCGAACCGACGATCAGTGATCATAGTGCCACATACAACTCCCTCTTTTCGAACATAAAGTACAATCGTGCATACACGCGTAAAGTATGGATTTATAAAAATGCTGACTTTATAAAACTCAATTATTTAATTGAAAATTGTAACTGGGCAAATATTATCAACGGAGCAGATACTTTAGATTTGGCAACCAAACATTTTACATCCGAATTTCTTTCTTGTGTTCGTCAATGTATACCTGAACAAATTATAACAGTTCGCCCGCGAGATAAACCATGGTTTGATTCTATGATACGGAAGACAATCAGAATTAGAGATCGACTTCGCAATAAAGCATTAAAATCAAAAAATGACTCCTACTGGTCTGCTTATAGAAAAGTTCGGAATTCGGTTAACAATATGAAAAAACACGCGATAACAAATTATTATGACAATATAGAAACCTACTTAGACGATTCTAGTAAAGACAATAATAAGTTATATTGGAAGCTGATGAAAGATTCGTTTAATATTAAATCATCGAATGAAATACCTCCAATACAAATTAATAATAACAACGGCGATAACAAGTTAGTATATTCTGATTCTGATAAAATAGAAGCATTGAATGCATATTTTTCATCAATTACCAATATTGATGACACCAATGAAACACTACCAAACATGTATTGCTTATGTAATGGTTCCTTAAATAGCATTATTATTGAAGAACAAGAAGTATCGGATATTATTACAATACTCCCAGTTAATAAAGCTGTTGGCCCAGATAGCATTAGCCATAAAATGTTGAAATCAACAAAAACTACCATTATCAAACCACTTACTATGCTATTCAACAGATCATTGTCAGAAAATATTTTCCCATCTTTTTGGAAAATTGCTCACGCCATTCCTCTTTTTAAGAAGGAATACCCGTCAATGGTATCTAATTATAGACCTGTCTCGCTATTATCATGCGTTAGTAAAATTTTGGAGAGAATTATTTTCAAACATGTATATAATTATTTTCATAGTAATGATATATTTTATCGATATCAAGCTGGATTTTTACCAGGTCATTCTACAGTTTATCAATTATTAGAAACTTATCATAGTATTGTTCAAAGTATTGATGAAGGGAAATCATGTTGTATGATATTTTGTGACCTGTCAAAAGCATTTGATAGAGTATGGCATAATGGTCTTATTTTCAAATTACAAACTTATGGTATATCTGGTAGTCTTTTACATTGGTTCAGAAGCTACTTATGTCACAGATCACAAAAAGTAATGTATAAGGACCTTTTATCGTCACAACTTGATATATTTGCTGGTGTACCCCAAGGTTCTGTTTTAGGACCTTTACTATTTTTGATTTATGTTAATGATGTTGCTGTAAATATGCTATCAATGTGTAGATTATTTGCTGATGACAACTCACTCCAGCAGTCCTCATATAATATGCTAGAAATTGAATTCAAGCTTAATTATGATTTACATATACTAGAAAAATGGTCAAATAAGTGGCTACTCAAATTCAATCCAGCCAAGACTAAAGCTGTTTATTTTTCGAAAAAAGATAACTCTATTTTACCGAAATTATTTTTCCAAGGTGATAGATTGGAGTGTGTTCCAGTCCATCGTCATCTAGGCTTATTATTGTCACATAACCTCAGTTGGTCTTTATACATTGATTCCATAGTTGATAAATCTTTTAAAAAATTAGGGCTTTTAAAAAGGCTTAAGTTCAAAATTGGCAGAAAACATCTGTCAAAATTGTATATAGCTTTTATTAGACCTACTCTTGAATATGCTTCAATTGTTTGGGATGGCTGTTCTGTTCACGATACTGATAAGCTTGAAAAAGTACAATTACGTGCAGCTAGAATTGTTACTGGTCTTCCTATTTTTGCATCTAGAGAATCCCTTTATTCAGAAACAGGCTGGCTAACTTTAAAAAGTAGACGTTATATTGCAAAAATGACTACCATGTTTAAAATTTGCAATGGTAGTGCCCCTGATTATTTAAATGAAATTATTCCACATAAACATGAAAATATATCCCTTTATAATACTAGAAACAATGATAAGTTTTACATTCCAAAATGCAGATTAGAGTTATTCAAAAAATCATTTGTACCTGACTCTGTAAAACAGTGGAATTTATTAAATGTAGAAACCAGAGAAGCCATCTCAATCAATTCATTCCGCAAAAATATAATAACAGACATTACAATACCACCATCATATTACTCTTTTGGAAAACGATATATCAACATTATTCATACAAAGCTAAGATACAACTGTATACTTAATTATGATCTTTATAAATTAAATATTACAAATTCTCCGTTTTGTACATGTGGACATACTAATGAAGATATATATCATTTCTTTTTTGCTTGTAAAAATTACTCCAGGGCTAGAAATGATCTTTTTAATCGCCTTTTCATGCTTGACTTGGTTAATATTGATACAAAATTGTTATTATGCGGTGATGTCAATTTACCTCTGTAAACTAATATAACTATTTTTTCAGTTGTTCATAAATTTATAGAAGAAACTTGTAGATTTGTTTAATCATTGTACATTATACCTGTTAATTATTACCTTGCATGACATATTGTAATATTTTAGGAGAGGGACTTGTAAGTTGTCAGAACTTGTTCCCAATCCTTTTGATTTCATCAATAAAATATGTTCAAAACAAACAAAAACAATCTTGATATCTATATGCGAAAATTTTGATTTATATGTGAGAAATCTTGATTTTCATATGCGAAAATTTATATTTTACTCTACTATATATAGAGAGAGAGGCTTTCTCTACTCTTCAGGAGTATCAACCCATGTGGGCGAAATATTCCAGGGCAATCGCTCACAACCGCCAGAGATCACCTGGGTCCTAAATATAACAGTGAGGTTGTTCAACACGTCATTGATACTCTATCAAGATTTTGACATTCAATTCATTTAATTTGTGACATATATGTATATATCTATCTTTCTTTCATTGGAATGGGGGGGGGGGGGGGGAGTTACATAAGATCTAACACGCTATATATATCCACCGTTCTGGTGCCTGTGCTCACATACACCTCCTAGGGGATGCTACAGGCTGGTGCATGTTGGAAACTGTAGGAGGGTCCACTGTTTGCTCTGTACTTGCTCTTTAAACCAGGTAGTACGCAGGAGACAGGTGAGATGCGCAGAGATCTCTTCCCCCTTAGAACGTGATCACCCGTTCAGGTCCAGGCACCTAGGCCCCCTATGTTGCCCCTACGTTGGTAGTCAAACTGGCCGCCTCCCCAGTTCCCCACAAAAATTTGCATGCGACCCTTTCCGCCATATATGTAAATTCGCACCCTGTTTCTGATTACAATTAATAAATATTCAAATTTGTATCACTCTTGTTAATCCAGCTAGCTAAGCAGCCTATGAGGGATTACAGGGCAGCAACCCAAGCTTCGACATAGCTACTGGGTTTATTCAGCATATTAGGGCAAGGTCAACTATTCAATTCAATTCGGGCCAAATGTCTCACGGCTGGTAGTGCTGTATATTTATTAAAGTTTAATTTTAGCAGTGTAGCTCCTCTAGTTAAATTTAAGACATCCGAGGTCAGGTCATGGTCAATGAAGCCAATTCTTTTATCAATTTTTGAAATTATGCATTTCACCTACAATCAATATGACTAAATCCATGCGTACATCTAGCATGTGTACATCAACATTATCAAATACGAATAAAATATTATGGAATATAAATAGAGATTTATATATCGAATATGAATAACAAGGTTAACAAATGTGAATAAATAACAAGATTATCGAATATAAATCAAAATTTTCGCATATAAATATTAAGAATGTAATTAAAATTTTCTCATATGAATAACAAGATTATCGAATATGATTAAAGAGTTTCGTATATAAATCAAGATTTGTATGATATTGCAACGTTTTACACACCGTAAGTGTATCTGTTCAGTGCTGAATTTTTATATGCATAAATACAGTAGTACATGCAACAAAATATTGTCTGTATAATTGTCATTTGATATATTCTGTATAGTAAATTTTATGTACTTTTTGTAAGTTATATTCATTAAAATATTCACGTTGGAATAATGCTTAGAAATAAGACATAAAATGGTAGAATTGTTTAAAAAGCGCGGTATTTGTAGAATAAGGACATTTCACTGGACACCGATAAAATCAATCTACTTCGTGGATATACTCAGAATTATATAATACTGGCATACACTATACTTCACGATATATGTACATTATAAATGTAACAAGGATAGTCAACTTCCCCCTGTATTAGGCATGCTACTGGTCATGATGGTTTGCATTTGCAGTCTATCTACAAACACGGGACACCACTGTCTTTGACATTCTTAAGGTCGCTATATCAATTCTATGAACTCAATGTTTAAAGTAATTGGTTTATGGATTTTAGATAAGGACGTCACAATCATACTGTTTTCGTGTAACGATTAACTTTATGCATCACCCAATTGGCACGAAGACTAATAGAAGACCAGAAAAAGCAATGAAAATCCCTCCAGCTACAAAAGTATGGTTATAGGATCCCGACATGTCATAAAGCAAACCTGTCAAATAAAATGGTGTGGTCCTGTAAGAATTTATAACACCTAAATTGTTTCAAATAATCTGTCGAATAAAAAGGTATATTCACAGGACTCCGACATGTCATGCAGTAAAACTGTCCAGGTTTGGTCCTGTAAGAATGCACAACACCAAAATTGCTTCGGATGCCGCATTAGATTTTGTTGGAATTCCCATGAGCACAAATTAAGATCCTTTGTTAGCTGCCCTGTTTTTGTATTCTTATCTGTGGCGGATTTAAGGGGGCACAGCCGCCCCCCCCCCCCCCCCATAAATTTTCAAACTTAAGGTTAATCATGGTCTATTGTTTTAGAAATTGTAAACGATAAAAGAAGCAATAATTTCTTCCACTCTCGAAAAAATAAAGGACAAAATCTTTTGATTTATTGAATTGCTTTTATTGGGAAAACTTACATTTTCACCCCAAACTCTTAAAATTTACGTCATTTTAGTTAATTTCACCTTGTTAAAAATGACAGAAAATAGTAAAATTGACTACATAGCAAACATATTTCAAGCCCTATAAATTCCAGGAGCTTCTGAGGGCTTCGCCCTGGACCCACTTGAAGACGCCTTGAGACCCCCAGACCGCCTGCCTTAAAAATTGCGCCCCTTAATCGCAATTCCTAAATTCACGCCTGCTTATTTAAAAGATTTTACATGAGGAAAACAATTCTTGCTATGACCTCCAACTAAATAAACTAAACTTTAGATAAATCGACGACCTTTCATCTATTAACAATGTCCACTTTCATTCATATGTCACAGCGAGCTCGACATAAACGACACCACAGGGTATCGGTATGTTTTACTGAACATTGAATTTAACAACAAACTAACAACAAAACTTTTTGACAAACCGGATGACTTCAGCTTCTCCATCACCAATTTCCAATATCTATTATCCCATTATCACTTGCATATAGTGTCTCTGTCTCTCAACTGATTCGATACACGAAAGCATGTTCTGCGTATGATCATTTTTTAACAGAGGCAGGCTACTGATAAATAAGTTTATGTTACAAGGGTTTCAACAATCTCGATAAAGGTAAGCATTTCGCAAATTCTGTGGTCGTCATAATGATCTTACTTGCAAATACAATGCCATTAGGTAGAATGTTGACACGTTTCATACGATTTGTTAGACCGTTCTTCACATACTGATTTTGACTACGGTTTAATCCGTTTACCCGATCAGGGTATAAGGCTCATTGTGGGTGTGACGGTCCACAGGGAATTTTTTCCTCATAGGCACTTGATCCAACCGTTGGTGTTTTCAGGAATACGTGTACGTGTTTGCCCTTCTCATTTAAAAAAAAATTTCATAATGATTCATGAGATTAATCAATGTCCGTCATCTTCATTTTTCATCTAAATTTTTATAACGAGCAAGCAAATTCAATCCCACCTCCGGTATATATAGGGGTCAGTGTTTGCCCAAAACTCTCTCTCTCTCTCTCTCTCTCTCTCTCTCTCTCTCTCTCTCTCTTGTATTGCTTATAGGAGTTATGAGATTGATCACTGTAAGTAATTTTCGCCTGTAAATGCAACTACCCGGTATATACGAGGCATTCAAAACATACACAGACAAAAATCTTTCTCGTATACATATACATATTTTTTTTAAAACTAAAATTCAACAGATTACTGGATTTGAAATCATTTATTTTATCATATAGTATCCATCATATATGATTTTGAAAACAGTATGTTCTTTCGCCACGGAGCGTCGTTGCGTCAAAAAATACGACACAGCGTCACGTTTCACAGTTTCTCAAAATATTCTCCTCTACAGTTCACACACAGCCTGTGGCGCCTTCTAGCTTTATTCTCTAGGCATCTAGCGGGCTGTATCTCTTCTCATTTCCAAATGTTCAGTAATGATAGTGAAGACGGTGTCGGATATCTGATAATTCCGTGACAGTGACGCGACCATCATTTTCCATAGCATTAGTTTGTTTGATATTCGTAGGACTGGTTAACTATATATCGTTAACCGATTGGTGACCGTATTATCATCCACAATACTATCCATCTCATTGCGATCCAGCCTCACCATCCAACACCTCCCAAATGCAGCAACATAGTGAAGTTGAAGTTACATATGCTCCGTATGGGACGTCCCATGGTTTAAAAATAAATAAATATAAATAGATAAGGACCATCGTGTACCAACACATCTGATGACTGTGGTGGTACTGTCTTTTGA
Source organism: Ostrea edulis (assembly GCF_947568905.1). Classification (NCBI taxonomy): domain Eukaryota; kingdom Metazoa; phylum Mollusca; class Bivalvia; order Ostreida; family Ostreidae; genus Ostrea; species Ostrea edulis. Next base: position 72,485,567 of record NC_079167.1, read on the forward strand.
TGGTCGGACACATACATGTGGTCATAGGTCATAAATTATAATGAAATAAAGAAGTAACTTATGTTTTATTAATATATATATATATATGATATCGATTTAATTATGAATAAGTAATAAAATTGAAAATTATGATTAAGTAATGAAAATGAAACAGAAAATTTATTATTTTATTTAATAATTTTATTGAATATATTTAATAAGTTTTATTCAATTTATAATATTAATAATAATTTTTATTATTATTGATAATTTTTATTTAATTTATTTAATACTTTATTTTAATAATTTATTTAGTAATTTTAGCAATAATTTTTATTTAATTTATTTTGATTATATTTAATTTATTTAAATAATGATTTTTATCCAATAATTTTTAATTTTTAAAAATTTATTTGATAATTCTAATAATAATTTTTCTTATATAGCTAATAAATAGTTAATATAAAATCTACGTAAAATCTAGAGAATGTTAGCGTTCAATATCCTGAGAATTTATTGAACGCTAACTTTGCATTGCGCAAAATGTTTTACTGTACATGAATTATGATGTCCCCATTTACAAAATCAGTTTGCTTCATGCATTAATGACAGGTTAAATATTGAACAGTTAAGAAATGCATGCTGTTATTGCACACTGCCAATATTGATGAATTCTCGTCTATTTTGGAGTAGTTTGAGTGAAAAGGGATATAATTTTACAACTAAATATTTTAGCGATATAATGAAAGGGTTATTGAATTTATATAGGTGAATATTGGCACTCGTTGGCTGTCAAAATGCACTCGCAAGCTCGTGCATTTTCACAGCCAACTCGTGCCAATATTCACCAATATAAGTTCAATAACCCATTAGTAATATTAGTAACAGGTAATAGTAATACGGATATAGGTATGTATATACACGTGAAATAACTAAAATATATACAGAAAAGAATTAGGGTAGGGTCGCCAAAGAAAATGTTGATGATAGAGTGCCACTAGTTATTAGTTGTTAATCATAAATTATGCCAGACAACAATTTTGAGATCGTCGTCAGGCAAGAATTTTGAGGTCATCGTCAGGTGCTACACCTCAGACCCTGTACCATGTTTCTGTAGCTAGATCCAGCTCGTAGCACGACATGGCTCCATAATTCTTATTCGATAGTATAAATGTGTATAAAATTGAAGATGCATAATGTGATAAATGGTGAGTTAGTACTTATGTTAAAATTGTATGATAGATAAATTATCAACCATAAGAAGTGGTATACTTAATTACATAATATATAGATTTAATTAAATAATGAAAATATAGAATAGATGCAAAATCACAAATCACATACATCCAACAAGCTTATATATATTAAATATAATAGTATGCAGCAAGCCTGCATGTATACAAACTGCGACATTGCATCTAAATGGTTGTCATAAAAGAAGTTTACAAAATACACACGTATTTAACATACCTGAATTTTTTGTATATTTGTATATACATGTACTTACATGTATAATATACTGCCGGTTTACCATATATAGATAAACCGTGTTATTTCATGCTTATAGTAGTCTTATGGGTTATGAAAACAACGACAACTCTTATAAGTAATTCCACATCACCCCCCCCCCTTCTTTTTATTACGAACGACAGATATTATTAGTAGTCCCCCTACTTATTACTTTCGGAGCATGCGCGTCATTTACTTCCTTTTCTGTCTCAGCATCCAACTTTGGTACAGGCAAAAAATATCGGAAAAATACAATCGTGCAATATCGACGTTCTTTAAAAGAAATAAGTTATCAAACTCAACAGAAAAGATGCTGAGGGCAAAATCTCAACGGGCATCGAAATCAAGAAGCCCATACGCTACACAACCGGCGTCCAGTGTGTCTTCAAAAAGTGTATTGGACCGGGGGCGAACAAACCATGATGTCGGACATGCGTCCACAGCGGGACAAACTTCAAGGGTTACTCAGCCTCCATCTACCGCTTCATCATCGTCGTTGCGGACAACACAAATAGATGGGGAATCTCTTCAACAGTCGCTCGGTATCAACATTCCCTCTGTACCAGTGAATGCGAGTCCTGTTGCTAATATCGTGCCCGACGCGGAGATGGCATCATCATCGGGGGCATCAATCAATCAAGGTACGGATGCTAATTTCGATATATGTACCCCTAGTCCATTTAAAAGTGTGGCTTCTCCATCAGGAGCTCATGTCTCCCTGAATCTCAGAGAGAAAATTTGGAACAATGAATATGTGCATTTAAATAAATTATTTCTGCAAGACCCCTATTCAGAGAATCAAAACCAAATTGTTTTTGAAGGGGGTGTTTTCCTACTCAAACCTAAGAATAAGGAAAGAAAGATAGCAAATTTTTCTCAATGGCTGGATGCATTTTTCATCTATGCATCAATTTACCTACAAAAACATCCATTACAAGCCATTCCTCTTATAAGATACGTCTCTACAATTAAAAAGGGGGCGTCCAGCAATAATTTAGGTTGGTTGGACTATGATGTGCAATTTCGTTTAAAGAAATCTGTTGACGCCTCCCTAAGTTGGGGTTCAATTGATGCTGAGCTATGGAGTTTGGATGTTTTACATGCAGTCAGCACACTTTAACAAAACCCAGCAAATCACTCCAACCAACCATAAGTTTAATCCAAAATGATATAATTTCAATTATGAGGGTTCTTGTCAGAAACAATATTGTAAATATCTCCATCAGTGCATTAAATATAATGCCCCCCACCCATCAATCAACTGTCATAAATTTAGTCAATCTTCTCAAGCTCCCCGGAATCCCCAGGCTTGTTCAAATCCAAATAACTATGGTACCAATTTTTTCAGGAACCAGCAACAGCAAACTTCTGGACAACAAAATACCAGGTAGTTTGTGGTTTAAGTTATGGGACATTGGATATTCTCCTATCAAAACTCAAAACTTGAATTTATTACTTAACAATTATCCTTTCAAGCACATTGCAACAACTCTATCTAATGGTTTCAAGAATGTTTTTTCCTTACAGTATTCAGGTTTAAGAAAATAAGTAGAAGTTAAGAACATGATTTCAGCTCAAGAACATGCTGTCAAACTCCAGCAAAAAATATCCAAAGAAGTTGAGCTAGGTAGAGTTTTAAGCCCCTTCCCGTATCCCCCCATATCAAATTTGAGATGTAATCCTATCGGTATTCTCCCTAAAAAACAAGGTGAGTGGCGAATGATTTCTAATTTGTCATATCCAATTGGTGATAGTATTAATGATCATATTGACGAACAATATTGTTCGGTGTCATATGCTACATTTGATTAAGCTGTATCAATAATTCAAGAATTTGGAGTGGGTGCATTAATGGCCAAAATGGATATATCTAGTGCATTCAGGTTATTGCCAGTTTGTCCAGAAGATTTTTGCTTGTTAGGTTTCAAGTTTTTGAATTCATATTATATTGGCAAATGTTTGCCAATGGGTTGTTCAATTTCGTGTTCATTATTCGAAATGTTCTCATCATTCATTCATTGGGAGTTGCAGCAAAGATCTGATTCAAGAGGAATAACTCACTATTTGGATGATTTTTATGCCTCCGAGATCGAAGATCGGGAGGGGGGGGGGCATATTGGTTTTGTCCTGTCTGTCATTCCGTCTGAAACTTTAATCTTGCTAATAACTTTTGAACAGTAAGTGATAGAGCTTTGATACTTCACATGAGTATTCCTTGTGACAAGACCTTTCCGTTGGTACTAAACCTTTTGACCTTGACATTTGACCTACTTTTAAAACTATTTACATTGGTCATAACTTCTAAATGGTAAATATTAGAGCTTTCATATTTTACATGAGCATTTCTTGTGATAAGATCGTTCTACTGGTACCAAGATATTTGTCCTTGTGACCTTGGCCATCTTCGGAATTGGCCATTATCGGGGGCATTTGTGTTTCACAAGCACACCTTGTTTCTTTACAAATTCTATCAGCATTATCTAGCATTGGTATTTTTATGAAAGAATATATAGACATAGTGGATGTCAGTCTTTTTTAATATTTTTTTTTGGGGGGGGGGGGGTAAAATTTTCAGAGTGCAACCTGGAAGGTGCGCTGCAGCTCAAAGAGAGCCATGGTTATTGGCATCAAGTTCTCCATCAGCTTCACCTCACAGGCACCACTTGTGATTTCATAGTTTGAACACCAGTGAACATGGAAGTGATTCCCATCCTTCGAGATGAATTATGGGAATTATACTTGGCATACATGATTGAGCTTTGTGCCCTCTCTGCAATAACCAACTAGACAGACTTGTGAAAATTCAAATGTCTTCCATTAGTTTTATATTGTATATGTGCCTATTCCTAAATAAATAAACTAAAAATCATATCAGTTATTTCCTTCAGTAGAGGATTTGCAAATGTACAAGAGTCACACAGAATTGAAAATCTTAGTGGACAGATATATATGTCAGTGTTGTGAAGGTATATGATTTAGAATATGGATGTTTTTAATTATTCATTTGCACACTCCACATGAATTTGACTATTCCTGGTCTTGTAACAGCTGTGCTTCATCCTTACTGAAATGAGATTTTGATGAAGAAAAGGTGATATGTTCAATGTCACTCTTGATTAAAGTTTATCAAATATATTAATTCCTTTATTAGCAAGAATCATATATCATCTGGCTTCAACATCTCCAATACACCTCAGTGATAAACAATGTCACCATCAGAGGTGGATCCAGGATAGAATTCAGAACAATTGTGCTACACAAGTGATAGCCTTTGCTGTGTGACAAATTTTGCACAATGTAGTTGCTGTCAGATAATGACTAGTTATTCATTTTTAAAGTTAAATCCAGTGTTATGTTTGTTGTATCCATTGCGATTCTTTCAGAGGTAAATTCGACATTGAGCCCTATGGTCTGCTAAATTTAGATCCCTTAGATTTTGGTGCAACTTCATAAGAGTCATGAGAAATTTATCACTGGTATGAACCCTTGTACCGCCCATCCTAGAAGTTGTTAAAATGGGCCCATTCTCTTCATAACAGCCACCAACACATTTATACTTCTGAACGAATGATGTATATAACAGCATCTGTAACAAGCATAGACATCAAGTGAATATCATTAAAAGTATTGCAGGGGTGGATCAAGAAAATTTGCAAAGGGGGGGGGGAGGCAAGTGTAATTTATACTATCCCCCTAAAAGAGGTATGTGTATAAATTAAAATTATCAAAATTGCAACCCAAATCCCCATATTTGTTACATATGAACTACCAAATGGGGGATGGCTCCACCACCACCCCCATCTTGTCCCACCACTTCATTATTAAACAGTAAATAAACATCTTGTTATCAAAATTTTCATTTTCAAGAAGAATTCAAACCCCACAATCTAAATTGAATTAATTTAAGATCTGAACGTATGGATGAATGTTTACTATTTCTTTGTTACCACAAGAGGCATAGTATTTTACAAACACATATATACAGAAATGAAGTATATGTGTATCAAAAACTTTTTGTAGGTCCTGTATTATGTAAATATTGTAAAAAACAATCAGACATGTTATTTCAGTGATCCCAATCATCTTTGAAATTTTTTTGTTTCCAAATTGGTAGCATTGGTAGCTGTAGTTATTAATTAAAACATAATGAAAATGAGAAACTGCATTGCCTTGTAAATGTGCCCCCCCCCTCCTAGCTATCAGCATCCCATAAAAATGTGTTATTACAAGTTTATATGATCAACTATTAATCAGGGAGATTGACAAAACATGGTACAAATAGATACCTGCATATATTTACTTTACCCCCCCCCCCCCCCCGTCCCTTTTGCATTCATTTTGTCTCCTTTATCAAAAGTAACATACTGCATAATTGTGTCATGTAATGTTAGTTCTAACTCATAAAAAACTAAACCCTTCAACTTGACAGCTGTTTATTATCGAAAATATTCAGTAAAATATGTTTTAGATCAATCACCCGGTCGTGGGTAGAGCTCACTGCTTCTGAGTTCTCAATCGGTGATTTAACTATAAAAATATAAGTATTATGACTTGTTTACCTGCATCTATAAATCCACTTCTTCCTCTTTTTTTGCATAAGTAGGGAATCTATATAGGCTGTAGGTTCATTTTAACGATGTCATCTGAGCATAACCAATAATTACCAAAGCAAAGCAAAGTGACATTTATCGACTGCTGCCCGGAAGAAGTAAATCGAAAGTGAAAGTAAACGAGACTTTCAAAAAATTTTCCTTGTCAGAGGTTTGGATTTAGCTCGGATTATTTCCCGCGCTCGCAGTACGGGCCAGCGCTTCAACTCGTTTAAAGGTACTGTCAAGAGTGTAGAGTAACTGTCGCTATTCGATGGATCACCTCAGAAGTAATGCTTTGTTTGATATTCGTAGGATTGGTGAAATCTATATAAAATAATTTCATTCTAGAGGGGGGGGGGGGGGGGGGGGGGGGGGGGGTATATACATAATATCCACACTTCAGGTGCCTATGATACAACTTAGGGTAGTACAACTCATCAGTATTAAAATGTAACAATAAGATAATACTTACTTATCACTTAAAAGGGGATCGGTGAAACTCCGGATCAAGTGTTCTACACGTCCATTTCCTTGTAGATATGTATATATATATGGTTTTATGAATAATTCAATGCATAATTGGAAAGTAGTATTAAACAATAATATACAATTATTTCATGTCTACTCGGGAAACAGTCTAAAACTATTGCCCCGAGGTAGTGGCGAAGACCCGGGAAACTGTTGTCAGACGCCGTAGCATAATGAAGATATTTTCCCAGAGCAGCCAGGGTAGGTGTGCGTTGTGAACCCAACAATTGAAGTAATTTATATCAACTTGACGATTTGTAATAGTATTCTTTGAGGTATTTTCCTTAGATGGGAGTATTTAAGACACTGTAGGATAAAATTAAATCCATCCTCAATCTGTTGGGTGTCACAAACTCACATAATCTATGATACCTGCCCTCACCCTGGTATCTTCCAGTTTCAACATCCAAACAATGCGACGAAATTCTAATGAGAGAGATATGTTTCTTTAAATTGCTCTGAATTGCTTTTGTTAATTATGGTTGGATTCTACAAAAGTCATGATGTACAAAGTGCGTATATAAAACACACACACACACACACAGAGAGAGAGAGAGAGAGAGAGAAAGGGAGAGAGAGAGAGAGAGGCATTTTATTCTGCTCTTCATCATTTCACAAAATACACACTCGCACCTTGGAAACAAAAACTGACCTTGCAACAACCTATACATGTGTTCCCAGTTCCTGTCAACTCGTAGATTTACAAAAAAATTAAAGATCTAAAGTAAAATGATTGAACTTACATTTATAAATAATAAATTATTTGTTCCTAAATTTCATTATCCCCCCCCCCAATAAATAAACGTTTGTTCGTAGCAAGTTTCCTTAAATTCCCAGTCAGTCTCGGACTTATTGAGCCGGGTCCTGCAGTTTAATTATGACAGCCTAAAGCGCCATTCGCCAATCAATATTGCGATCGATACCGTATGGAAAATCGACCGTTATCAGTGCTGGACAATACAATGTCAGCTGATTAATCACCGTAACGCATTACATGTATGTCATATTACGTCACCTCAGGATATAAGATTAAACGTGTAGGGACAAGGGTCCATTCAATCAACGTACAGAGCACATGTCCGCGTTATTTATGCAACCCCGCAAACAGTCGACGAGCGCTTGATTTCAACGGATTTCAGGGTAATTATGCATATTTTTTTTTTTTAGCAATGTATTGAATCTAAATTATATGTAACTTACTCGTTGCCTCTACTGCCAGTATTTTAAATTCTGTGTTGCAATGGTTGTTTTAAAATACCCCCCCCCCCCCCGAAATATAAGAAAATATTTAACAAACGCTTCATTATCACTTTATCAGTTATTAGAATGATTTATATTAGCACCAGGTATGCATGGAAAAAAAAAATGTGGGCAGAATAAACGTTTCGTTTACCTGAACATCGATTGCCGAATATATACAGCCTGATATAAGTCGTTTAACATATCATATAATCCTCCATGTAATGCTCAATATTTCATTTATCAATGCGATTAGGGAGCAGAACTTTCAGATGCATGTACATTGAATTTACTTCAAAACTTCTTTAACAGTGGTAGATATTAATGTAGATATTAATGTATGTTTGTACTTTTGACCATTGTTATGGTGACCGTGGTATTAAGGCGTACGTATTACAGTTTGTTTCAAGTCAGAATCCTGGGGCGGTGACAGTGTCCCTTCCTCTCTTAAAACACTGTTTATCGCACGTTCACGTTTTTTGATAAAAATATTTTTCATTTTTTATGTTGAACATTTGAAATATAACTCATTCAATGTTGACAGACAAATTTTTGGTCTTCTGAATGCAAGAACAAAAACGATATCTTATCCTTAACTCTGTGTTATGTAAACAAAATCGAGTCCTTTTGTTTACAAACAAAGCATTAAAATGTTAATTTTGTGATATAAAGTATACCTTATTTTTGCTCAGTCACAAAATTAACTTTTAAATGACACATTTAACCTAAAGAATACGCGAACAGTGATAATAAACTTAGATCGATATTCATTTCTTTTGGAAACTCCGTAAACAGTAACACAACGCAGTCTCTGTTTACAAAACAAATAGTAAGCTCTCTAAAGTGAGCTGCTTTGATAATAGCCTTAATTTTTTGTGAACCCCTATAAACACATTAGACAGCAGATTTTGGTCATAAAAAGTGAAAAACAATTTCATTTTAGGCATTCAAGTAGAGAAAATTTATACTGCAGAAATAGACAAAATCTAGACCGTTAACGTTGTTTGATACTAAAATTATGGAGTTTCGGGGGGGGGGGGGGGGTCCTCTCAATCTTCATATTAAATATGTCAACCTTGAACAATTTTGTGCACATATTATGCATGAACGAGTTCAAATTATAAAACGCAATGTTGTTTTATTTAAAATCCAGACTTGTACAACTTTTTAGTATATATAACAACTATTAAGTTGCTTTGTCAGTATTTATTGAAGGCAGCGAAACAAAGAGAAGCGCGGCATATGTGAACTGCCATTTATGATGTTTCAGTTTTAGTTACTTTGATTTATTACAGCTTTTTATCTGATAATTACATGTTTACATATTGTATTTTTTAATCCTATGCCATTTGCTGGTATTGTACACAGCTTACCTATGAGCCACAGGGCTGCTTTGGTCAATAAACAAACAAAAGTTTACAATGTGATACGGCTTGTTTGGCGGCGACACGATAATTGACACCCTGATAGGCAGGCCCTGGGGTCTTAACAGACAATACAAAACATGTTTTAAGGCGATGTTCATTTCCGAGACTTGTTGACACGTAAAAATAAATCCCATAAAATGCCGCAGGGGATAACTAGATCTTGGTGGTTCAGTTATAATTTAAAAAATGGACAAAGTTGTTTAATTAATCCTTAGAAAGAATTCTAATTCTAATTCCCCAAAGAAACATTGGCCAAACAAACGTTGGCTAAAGTTTATCACCGATTTAGGGTTAGGATTTAGAAATCAGAAAGACACGGAAATACAACAATAACATACACGGCGAACATCATTATCTTAGACTGCTTTTAATATCACGCTGTTATACTAGAATCTCGACATATGATATTTATCTGTATGGATATAGATGTATAGTAATTGTTACTAAGTTTGCTGGCTGTCTATCAGTATATATCTACAACAAATGTTCTACAGATGTGTAGCTTAATGAGAAACTAAACACAAGTAATCCCAGCCAGTTTGTACTGTGAGGATTATAAGAAACCTAATATACATGCATACATTATACGAATGGCAAATACAAAGAAATCAAATGAAAGTTGTTGCTTTTATTCTACAGACTTGGGGAGAGAAAAGAAGAAGAAAGTGAAAATGGAAGAAGCACGGTCAAGCGTTTGTGATTGTTTGCTGGAAGGCATCCGTAAAATGTACAAAACGCAGCGGTTTACGGATGTCATCATCCATGTGGAAGACCAGTCCTTCCGGTGTCACCGAGTGGTCCTGTCATCTGTATCTTCCTACTTTGACGTCATGTTCTCCTCTGGGATGATGGAGTCCAACTCCATGTCCACAACTATTCACAACGTTAGCTCTCAGACATTCGATGAAGTCCTGCAGTACATCTATTTTGGAAAAGATATCATAGAACCAGACAACGTCGGGGAACTCCTGCAGGTTTCTGCTATGCTCCAGATTGCGCATTTACAGTTTGAGTGTGAAGAGTTCATCCTGGGTAACGTCGACGTCAACAACTGTTTGGGGGTCTGGAAACTAGGGATATCACATAACATTGAGTCACTAACAGAAAGTAGTCAACCTTTTCTCCTATCCAAATTCGACGAAATAAGTCAAAGTGACGACTTTTTAAAGCTTGAAAAGGACGAATTGGACCTCATATTACGCGACGAACGTCTTATCTCCTCTGGGGAAGAGATTGTTTGCAAGGCTCTTTTTCGTTGGATAGAAGCGGACGAAACTCGTCGAAAAGTTGCTTTGCCAGATCTCTTCGAAAACATTCGACTTACTTCAGTCAGTCTTGAATACTTGTTAGATCACCTAGATCAACATCCGTATATTCTTGAACATGAAAGTTGTCACAAGGAAGTAAAAAATGCAATCAAGTACCACGCCTTGCCTTCCAGGCGCCAGGAGCTGATGTGGGACGAGAAACCGTACAGATATAACGCTGAGCAAGAAATGGTTCTAGCGGTTGTAGGGAAACGCCTTGCCAGCGATGGTTTGATCGTTACAGAGTTCATGGGATACAGCTTTTCAAACAAAAGGTGGGTTGCGCTTCAACCGATCCATACCCCACTTGGAGACGAATTTGCAGTTTGCTCTTATGGTAACGACATATTCATAACCGGTGGAACTTCGAATATGACCTCTTGCTTGAGATATTCTGCCAAATTTTCACAATGGTGGAAGCGCTCGCCTATGTGCTGCGGCAGATATAGACACTCAATGGTGGCAGTGCGAGACTCGCTTTATGTACTTGGTGGCTACAACTTCGGGACTTTAAGTAGCATCGAACGATATGACATGGAGACCGAGAAATGGGAATCGGTTGGAGAACTCAATTACGGGGTTGATAAATGCTCCGCGGCAGTCATGGACAAGAAAGTCTTTATTTTGGGAAGTTGTTCAAGCTTTGCAGCGAAAACAGCCGGGATACAGTGTTTCGACACTAGGACTGGCACGTGTACATTAATTGCAAACCTCCCCACGTCCCCTAAATTCACCAATGCTGTAAAATTCGACGACACTGTCCATGTCGTCTGCGATAATGGGGATATAATATCTTTCAGTGGCAAGGAGGAACATCACACACTACGAAAGATCAAGGGCTTTTCCAAAAGGGACTTTGGACTTTTCATGGACCACGGATCACTGTGCATTGTTGGTGGGAACCTGAACGTGCTTTCCGAAATGGAAGAACTTTGTTGTGACGTGATAAAGGTCGAAGGTGAGGAACAACATATATGCGAGCACCTCGAACTACCTTTTCCAATGACAGTCACCATATGCTTACGTATTGTTGTTGAAAGGAAATATCCACTCTTGGATATTCATTCTTTAATACGAGACTTCGGGAACATTGAATGATTCTGCTGTTCACTTGCTTCAAACAAACCTGTGATCATAGTCCTATTGCACGTACGAGATCGCCATATTGTTACAGCTAATTATATATGCATGTCAAAGGTCAATCGGGGATAGCCGTGTTAACGTAAACAACAATGGATGCCTGCGTTATTCTTGAAGTACACCGCGGATCTTTTTGATTGGCATTTTTTAATTTTGGTATATAATATATAGATATATCTTTAAACAAAATGGATACTGGCTATCAGACTTGTAATCTGGATGATTTCTCTCATTGGAAAATAAAGGCGTGGCATTCATTTCTGAGCAGCAGAGGACTGTCGATAAGAACTTATAGCTCTCGCTTTTGCCGCAAGTAAACTGCATATGCCTACAGCTGTAGAAATAGAGAAATCGAAGTTAGATTCCTACATTGTTTTACTTAAGAGTTGGTGATGTTGTATATTGCCTGATCCTTTGTTAATTTTTGATAAGTGGGGGACGAAAAACAAGGAATGATTCCTTGACCACCAGATTTTATAACTGATGTAACTTACCCCCATGCCTGCTAGGAGGGGTCAACAAGGTGGCATGAAGAAGTGTGAAATCTTAGAACAATGTACTAAAACCGTTGTCTGCCGTTATGCAGTGAAATGGCTCTAAAAGATCCATAAATCCAGAATGTAAGGTATATTTTTGTCACTGGTCCTTCCACCCCAGCATTTTCACAAAAAATCTTACGACTAAGACAAATATTTTGTCTCTGTCTTATACACAACTGAGTGCAACTGTGTCTCGAGTAAGAATAGAGTTTCATCACCAATGCATATACTTAGTTTTGCTCATTCAGAAATATGTGAGCGAAGAATTATAAAAGAATTACAGTGTTTTAACAATTTTAGCTTAGTCGTAAGAGTTTTTGTGAAAAGGGCCACTGGACTTGGTCACCTTTTTGAATGTACAATATACTGTTTGTTCCATCCAAATTACACCTCATGAATGAAATCTCGTAGGTTCAAATCATGTGTAATTATGCTATCTTTATACGAACAATGACTTATTTGTTTTTACATTTATTAGAGTGTAGTACATGTATTTCATGAAATGATATATTGTAATGTATGTTCCAAGAACAATCAGATGTACAATTTCTAATATATTTACGGAAACTTCGTATTAACTAATCGGAGTTCCATGTGATAAATTATTTTTTTTACTGTTTTAGTTTTGTGATTTTATTCCAACAGAAGAATGTCCAGAGACGTCATGCGCTTTTTGTGCTATATTGATTTGTTATCGTTAAAATAACGTTTCTCACATTTCATAAAATTCAAGATTTCAATACCCACTGCAGTGTGGAACATTAATAAGAGAATTGGCTTCATGACCATGACCATACCTAGGGTATGTTAAATTTACTTAGAGAAGCTATTGTGCTAAATTAAACTTAATATACAGCACAACCAGCCGCAAGACATTTGACCTACTGCCTGAATTGAATAGTGATTGGTGGGAACCTGAACTTGCTTTCCGAAAAGGAAGAATTTTGTTGTGACGTGATAAAGGTCGAAGATGAGGAACAACATATATGCGAGCACCTCGAACTACCGTTTCCTATGAAAGTCACCCAATGCTTACGTATTGTTGTTGAAAGGAAATATCCACTTTTGGATATTCATTCTTTAATACGAGACTTCGGGAACATTGAATGATTCTGCAAATCACTTGCTTCAAACAAACATGGACTTGTTCACCTTCTTGAATGTACAATATACTGTTTGTTCCATCCAAATTACGCCTCATGACTAAAATCTCGTTGGTTCAAATCTTGTGTAATTATGCTATCTTTTTACGAACAATGACTTATTTGTTTTTACATTTATTAGCGTGTAGTACATGTATTCAATGAAATGATATATTTTAATGTATGTTCCAAGAACAATCAGATGTACAATTTCTAATATATTTACGGAAACTTCGTATTAACTAATCGGAGTTCCATGTCATAAATTTAAATCTTTACTGTTTTAGTTTTGTGATTTTATTCCAACAGAAGAACGTCCAGAGACGTCATGCGCTTTTTGTGCTACATTGATTTGTTATCGTTAAAATAACGTTTTTCACGTTACATATAAATTCAAGATTTCAATACCCACTGCAGTGTGGAACATTAATACTGAATTTAATGACACTTGCTGCAAAGAAACTTTTTTCCCAAAATTACAAAAATTGAAATGAATTTTTGTGTTTTCATAAGTAAATTGAATACATTCATCGTATGGAATGTATTCTATTTCCATGATTTCTCAATTAAGTCTACAACATAGGGGAGAATTTGAACAGAGTTACATATGAAGAATGGAAGGGGTCAAGTACAACAATTTTTGAACATCATAGAAAAACAAGTCCCTTATTTTCTAAGAATCTTATATTTGTATTAATACTACCAAACTAAGTAAAAATTAAATACATGTAGAACAGGCAAACATTATTTATACATATTGCTAATAATTCGTTTTTGTTTGCAAGTCCAAGTGGAATACTAAAATAATTTTTAAAATGACAATATAAATTGGGTCAAAAGTTTTATATATAGTTAGTGGGATAAATCGACAAGTTGACTTATTCCAAGATATTGCAATTTTCTTCTGCGAAGTAAAGAGTCCTAATTTGCTTAGACACATTTTGACAAGCTTGCAGTATAACCCACTCGGAAGCGTTGCTTGTTTGGCGTTTTAATAGTTTATTCTCCATAACGGAATGACTGAAGCCCCTGAAAGAAAGGAACTAACCCAATACGGGACTTTCGAGATACGGATCCACTCTGACTTTTATAGCGCGTTGAACGTAATTAAACTGGTTCCCTGTTGATCTCGTTTCTCTACGGGTTTGTGTGTAGCATCAATCAGCGGGGAACCAATGTAGAACGCAATTTGTAGGGCATGTCACTTCCGGATTACAATGACAACTAAGTAAACAGGCATGGAATACTTCATTTCTATTTAAATGCTATCTTTGAAAGTAAGGAATCACTACAACCATTTTATAGGAAAATACATTTTATCGTAATATATATACAGTGTGACCGTTGGACCGTGGGAAGCATGATATGGTCATTCGCGTGTCCCAAGTGATAGTCATAATTCTGTTCAGTACGGTAAATTACAATTCATTTAAAAATATGTATTATTTATGAAATTCTCCTTGCGCTAAACGCCCAGTATCAAAGGGGTATATCTATGAGGATCCGCCTATTCCTTTAACGCGGAGAATATAGCACCAGCCGACGTAAACCGTGCATAGCGACGTCAGATGTAGCCTTGAGTTTTTTCTTCGTCTTTCAAACCAAACAATTATAAACAATAATTCATTTCAAAATATATATTATTTATGAAATTTTCCTTGCACTAAACTCCCAATAACATCTAAATATTAAAGGAAGATATACGAGGATAACAGTTCTACATGATCCGCCTATTCATTTAAAGCGGGGAATATAACGCCAGCCGACGTAAATCATGCATTGTGACATCACATTTAGCCTCGACATTTTTCTCTTTCAAATCAAACAATTATAAATAACAATACACCCCGTTGGCAATTTAAAAGACAGTTAAAACAAAACAAAATTAACCAATAAATTCAAAGTGGTAAAAAGTAAGCGTAAATACATCGTATATTTTTATTTAAAGAAACTCATGAACTCGTTCATCTATTTAGTCGTATTACTGTTTTTCTATTTGATAATTGGCTAAAGACTGTAACAATAATAATCATACCATTCATTTTTAACAAACTGAGTGTTTGAATTACAAATTGCACGTTAGTCTTGTATTTTTGGCATTCAAAATTAAAATACGAATAACTGTAGAAGCAACTAATGAACAAAGCATAATGGCGGCGCCCATATGGATCACAAAATTTTCAGTGAACGTATAGAGAGATTATCCGTATTTATTTGCAAATTTTCTCATTTTTTATTTTACGTATACATGTTACCTTTAGAGCCTTGCTTCGCGGACGGGCCCGAGCTTCGCTCGGTATTATGTGAGTTGGCGGGGGAAATAAATATAGGGAATATCTTGAGGATGTCGGCAAGACTTCACGCATTGCATCCAATGATACGCGTCTAAATACGCCTTTTCCCTTGCATTTAACTTACTCCTTGTGAGGTACTAAGCACCAATAGTGACTTAGATCGTCATCGTAGGACAGCGCTTAGCTCTTTACCGACCGTCTGCTAGCGAAACACCATTTGTTTCAATGTCAACTTTGCCCTACAATTGGCTATATCACGTGACCGTGGTGTATAAACATCAAATATAATCGGTCGTTACGGCACATCCCGAAAGTTCCGTATTTTCTATTTTGACTATTCGTAACGTCTTTAACGTTCAGATTATAAAAGTCATCATCGTCCTCCGTGCACAGATCCCTAAAAAAATAAAATGTCTCTGATCAAAAACGTTATTCTCCTCGGAAGCGTCAATATATTTTCTGACTGTTCATCTTATTTCCATCCACCTACTGAGAGAGTCCGACTTAGGGTAAGTTCGTGCTCTGCTGAAAGTTTTCTCAGAAGTATTGATTTTTCCCCCAACATATTTGAACATTCGTCCTTTGCACATGTGCTACCGCGGTGTATTAAGAATTATAAAATCTATAAAATTAAAAAGGTCAAGTCATTTATGAAATTAAAAAGGTCGAGTCATTTATAAAATTTAAAAAGTTAAGTCATTAGTTTAAATTTCAACTTTCTCGTGAATACCTTTTTTTATTTATTTTCTTTTTTATCTTTATATTCAGCAGACCTTCCGCTGCATCATGTAGTCCATTTTCCAGACTACTTTCGAAATAATTTTGAATGATTTTGTTGATTCCGTGTACATTAACGGAGTGTACGAAATGACCTTTTTATATTGGCATTGGCATCCGTCACAAACTCAAGCATCATGGAGACAAGAACCGTTGGACTGAAAATTTCGAAACACATTTAGCAAAATGATGGTCACGTGTTTTTCCTTTGGGGAATTTTACATGAAACTGTTCACAAATAATGCAAGGTTAACTGGAGGTGCTCGATGCATTGTCCTCTTTTAAGGTGAGGTCTCTATATATATCCGAAGTTTTAGTTCGTTGGAAATAGTTTGACTGAATTTCAACACGTTCATTTCATCCGTTGATTTCGGAGAAATCATAAACTGTTAAAGGTACGTATGCTCCTCAAAGCTCGTATTATAGAATTCTATAAATGAAATAAAACGGGAGAAAAAACTCTTTGAAATACGCATATAAAACTACGGTTGTAGCGGTAAACGTATAAATGAAAATAGTCCGTATTTTTAACACTTTCCCGAAACAAGCCGAGTGCTGACCATGTGACTGTCTCATTAGCATACCGCGTACTATTTTCCAACCAATCCTTGGATCTGTGCATATTGGACTAACCTTTAGAGTTTTATACACGATTTTGCATAATGAATTTATTCTAATTTTATTAGTCCTTATTCCTATTTATACGAAAGATGAACTCGATGTCAAGACTTACTGAAGCCATTACTGATGTCGTCTAACCACGTGTGAAGTAGGCGCGCGCAATATATTTACACGATACAGATAAGGCTGACGGAAGATGTCCGAGACTTACATTTCGGGAGTAAAGTAAAGTAAATTTTATTTAAAGTCGGCACTATACACATTCAACAAGTCTATAGTACCGACTTTAAATAAAATTTACTTTACTTTACTTCCGAAATGTAAGTCTCGGACACTTTCCGTCATCTTCCGGGAGTAACTAGCCTCAGAGGTCGTTCGTGTTGATTTATTTCCAGATGTTTCAAGGTGGTTTGGTTTCTCAAGTAAGAAAATTCAGATATACTTTTACATGCATTCCAATCATCAGCTTTAACAATGCAAGATTTACACGTTTATCAGAAAACAAGAGAATGTGTTACAAAATAAAGCAGATAATTATAGAATTTACACAGAAAATAATTAAAGTATGACATTTAAAAGCTAATAAAATAATTCTAAATACATATATATATGTAACACACAAAATATTAACAAATGTTTCTATAAAGAGTGAAAAACGACATTTAAAGCAACAGAGAAATAAACAAGTTCTCTGGTTATTTGATATGTACATTACGATGGCAGTTTTGAGGAAATGAAATTAAAAATACTACATACACTGTAGTACACATTATTCATTGACGTTAAACAGACTGTTGTTCTCACTTGGAAGGAATTGTGTGACATTCTCTAGCAACATCCACGATTTTTCACCATTCCGGAGTTGTGTAGCTGAAGGACTGTTTTCGTGTAACGAGTAACTTTATGCATCTCCCAATTGGCACGAAGACTAATATAAGACCAGAAAAAGCAATGAATACACCCCCAGCTATAAAGGTATGGTCGTAGGATCCCGACATGTCATAAAGCAAACCTGTCAAATAAAATGGTGTGTTCCTGTAAGAATTTTCAAATAATCTGTCAAATAAAAAGGTATACAATGTATATTCATATGAAGCAGAATTTATTCAAAAACTTATACGTGAGAAGAAAAAATCTCTCGCTGTGACCTTCAATTCGACTTTTAGATATATCGATGACGTTTTGTCTATTAACAATGATAGCTTTCATTCATATGTCGATTTGATATATCCCTGTGAGCGAGAAATAAAGGACACCACAGAGTCGTCCACTTCTGCTTCATACTTAGATATTTTATTGAAAGTAGACATTAACGGCAAACTAACAACTCAACTGTATGACAAACTGGATGATTTCAGCTTCTCCATCGTCAACTTCCCACATTTATGTAGCAATATTCCATTATCACCTGCATATGGTGTTTATATATCTCAACTGATTCGATATGCAAGAGCTTGTTCTGGGTATAGTCAGTTTTTAAATCGAGGTAAGCTACTGACAAACAAGTTGATGGTACAGGGATTTCAACAGTCTCGATTGAAGTCAGCATTTCGCAAATTCTATGGTCGTTATAACGATCTAGTTCGTCAATACAACCTCGCATTGTGTCAAATGCTGTCTGACGTGTTTCATACCGATTGTTAAGCCGTTCTTGGCACACTGATTTTGACTGCGGATAACTCCGTTTACCTGATCCGGATATGGGGCTCACGGCGGGTGTGACCGGTCAACAGGGGATGCTTACTCCTCCTAGGCACCTGATCCCACCTCTGGTGTGTCCAGGGGTCCGTGTTTGCCCAACTATCTATTTTGTATTGCTTGTAGGAGTTATGAGATTGATCACTGTTCGTTATCTTCACCTTGCATATTCACAGGACTCCGACATGTCATGCAGTAAAACTGTCCAGGTTTGGTCCTGTAAGAATGCACAAAACCAAAATTGCTTCGGATGCCACATTAGATTTTGTTGGAATTCCCATGAGCACAAATTAAGATCCTTTATTAGCTGCCCTGTTTTTGTATTCTTATCAGTGGCGGATTTAAGGGGGCGCCGCCAAATTTTCAAATTTAAGGTAAATCATGGTCTCTTGTTTAAAAAAAATGTAAACGATAAAAGAAGCAATAATTTCTTCCACTCTCGGAAAAATAAAGGACAAAATCTTTTGATTTATTGAATTACTTTTATTGGGAAAACTTACATTTTCACCCCAAAACTCTTAAAATTTACATCCTTTTTAGTTAATTTCACCTTGTTAAAAATGGCAGAAAAATAGTAAAATTTACTACATAGCAAACATATTTCAAGCCCTATAAAACCCAGGAGCTTCTAAGGGCTTCGCCCCCAGGACCCCCACCAGGGATTCGCCCTGGACCCACTTGAGGACGCCTTGAGGCCCCCAGCCTTAAAAAGTTGCGCCCCTAACCGCAATTCTTGCTATGGCCTCCAACTCAACATTTAGATATATCGACGACCTTTCATCTATTAACAATGTCCACTTTCATTCATATGTCACAGCGAGCCGACATAAACGACACCACAGGGTCTCGATATATTTTACTGAACATTTCCAATATCTATATAGCAATATCCCAATATCACCTGCATATGGTGTCTATGTCTCTCAACTGATTCGATACACGAAAGCCTGTTCTGCGTATGATCATTTTTAACAGAGGCAGGCCACTGATAAATAAGTTTATGTTACAAGGGTTTCAACAATTTCGATAAAGGTCAACATTTCGAAAATTCTGTGGTCGTTATAATGATCTTGCTTGCAAAAAATTAGGTAGAATGCTGACACGTTTCATACGATTTGTTAGACCGCTCTTCACATACTGATTTTGACTACGGTTTAATCCGTTTACCCGATCAGGATATAAGGCTCATTGTGGGTGTGACGGTCCACAAGGGATTTTTTCCTCATTTGATCCCACCGTTGGTGTTTTCAGGAGTACGTGTTTGCCCTTCTCATTTAAAAAAAATACTTTTCGTAATGATTCATGAGATTGATCAATGTCCGTCATCTTCATTTTTCATCTATATTTTTATCACGAGCAAGCAAATTCAATCCCACCTCTGGTATATATAGGGGTCCGTGTTTGCCCAACTCTCTCTCTCTCGTATTGCTTATAGGAGTTATGAGATTGATCACTGTAAGTAATTTTCGCCTTTAAAGGCAACTACCCGGTGTATACGAGTCATTCAAAAAATACAGACAATTATCTCTCTCGTATACATATTTTTTTGAAAACTAAAATTCGACACATTACTGGATTTGAAATTATTTATTTTATCATATAGTATCCATCATATATGATTTTGAAAACAGTATGTTCTTTCGCGACGGAGCGTCGTTACGTCAAAAAAATACAACGACACAGCGTCACGTTTCACAGTTTCTCAAAATATTCTCCTCTACATTTCACACACAGCCGGTGGCGCCTTCTAGCTTTATTCTCTAGGCATCTAGCGGGCTGTATCTCTTCTCATTTCCAAATGTTCAGTAATAATAGTGAAGACGGTTTCGGATATCTGATAATTCCATGACAGTGACGCGGCCATCATTTTCCATATATATATACACAATGTATATAGCGTTACGTATTCTTTTGACAAGTTCTTCACCAATGATTAGTTTCCTACCAGGTCCTTCTCTACCACAAGAAAATCATCTATGCCATTTATACACTAAAGCACGACTCACTTTTGACATATTACCCGCTTCCAGTATTTTAACAGTTTCCATTTGAGATTTCCGGGGTGTGACGTGGTAACACAAAATCTTATCGCCATTCGTAATTTCCTGCGACGTCATGTTTTTTTTTTTTTACCTTCACGAAAGCGAACTGCCTGTGATCCGATTTCCATAGAACGCCTCGACATATTACGTCAAAACTTCGCTTATAAAATAATATAATAATTCTCTACTAGAGCGTATAAATTTTATTCTGTTTTATTGCCATTTTTTGAGAGATTTGACAATTTTAAACATTATATAATGATTTTTTGTAAATAACAAAATTTTACCATGTGCCGTGAACCCATTTTTCGGTTTTAATTTTTGAAATGTTTTCTAATATATCGTTACATATATGAATTTTCTTCTTTATTATTAAGATCATTTATTTTTTATTATGTCTACCAATTTTGGATGTAATATGACGTTCTGAGAGAGAAAAAAAAATATGGCAAAAGTCTACGTATTTTTTTAATGACCCTCGAATGCGACAGTAATGAATCTTGCAAGCATGATACCGGTAAGGATACATATTAAATGTTGCAATATGACCAAGTCAAATTTTGAGAGTGCAAGCTCAATTTCTAGTTACTCGTAGCATGAAAAACAGTGATCAATCTCACAACTCATAGATAAAGAATACAAAATAGAGAGTTTGGTAAACATAGACCCCTGGATATACCAGATGTGGGATCAGGTGCGTTGGAGGAGTAAACATTCCCTGTCGAATGGTCACATCCGCCGTGAGCCCTATATTTTGGTCAGGTAAACGGAGTAATCCGTAGTCAGAATCACTGGAACAAGAACGGCCTAACAAAGTGAAGAATGTAGAATGAATGATAATTTAAGAATAACTTCAATCAAATATGTTTGAGATGTTAGCCTATTTACCTATACATGCATTTATCAGAAGTATGACTTTAAATTACTTGTGTCAAATGCAGTTCTTCGTAACTACAGTGCACGATATCGAACTTGACAGCCATTAGGGGTAATACTTGTACAAATGCATATGATCAAACCAAGTTAATTTGTGATAAAAATCTTAAATACACTCCTATTACTTTGAGAGGCATACACTAGTAGAGTGCGGGTATTGCAATTATAAAGATAGGACATGCACTCAGTTTCATCATGAAAATTACTGCCCATCCATGTCAAACCTTTTTATATAAGAGTCATTCATATAGGTTAACTCCTTTATCTCAATATATCCATCTCAAGTCATTCACGATCCCTCCAAAACTCCTGTAGAGTGCTTAGTTACGTAAGAATTAGCATATTATTATATGAGGTCCTTTGATTGAAAAATGCTATTGATTTCACAAAGTTTGGTGATGAAATGAAAGGCATAACATCGTATTATAAAATACACCCACTTACCAGCCACAGGGGGGCCTATTATATTGGCTAGTCCCTGCATCATCATGGTCAGTCCATAGGAATTGGCAAGCTTGTCGATTCCAACTATTTCCACCACGATTACCGTATCCAAAGCATAATTGGCGCTAATGAAGAATCCAAAGAGACCCGCAAATATACACAGTGGTATGAGGGACTGGAACCATGGCACAGCCATCAAAGCCAGTCCTGAAAGACCGATGGACACCCCGTATAGCAGTATCAGATCGATGTCCCTGTCTCCTATAAATCCATATATAATCTGTCCAAATGTATTCACAATTCCAAGGGTCGAAATTATGATAGCTGGATTTTCTATCCCGTCTTCTACAGCAATGTCGTTCAAAAACACATACGGAACATCGTCCCAGAAGTAGAAGATGAAGTTGGACAGCACAAAGAGAAAAAAAGACGGAATTTTAATGATTTGGAAATCAAACATCGACTTGAACAGTTTCTTGATAAATTTAGGAAATTTCAGAAGCCTTTGATTTGAACAACAGTCAACAATTTCTTCATCGGGACTGTCATCTATGATTTCCTGATGTAAAACTGGGCTGCTTTTACGTCGGAGCTTTGGATTAACTGAAAATCGTCTCGTGCTTCTCCTATACAGCAGGTCTTTTCTTGACAAAGGATACTGCGTAAATGTCTTTGTAGAGGAATTCCTCAAATGAACACTACGCTTTTTCTTGCTCCTCATTCTCACAATGTTTTCTGTACCACTTCCCACATCGTCTGCAAAGACTACGTGACCATCGCTTTTGGCCGGTCTGTTGCTGGTAGTTGTGTCTGAATTGAATATTTTAGGTCGTGATATATCGTCTGAATCGAAGTTTTGAAAGGATCGCTTTCGCTTGCTACCGTATTTTCTACTGTCATTCGACATCTCAACAGGGATATTTCTAGATTTCTTTGTAAAAGTGGGAAGTTGTTCTTGAGAATGGCTACGCTGTTTTTTCTGAGGTAACCGTTTTGCCGTACCACTCATCAAATCTGAACTGCTAGCGTGACAGCTATGATCTTGTAAACTTGATATTGATAATGTTTTTGACATATTTTCAAATTTCTTCAAATTCCTTCTCCATTTCTGGGTTGGGGTAAATTCCAAGGGCCTCATAAATGCTCCACAGACGACTAAGTTCAATGTCACCGCACTTAGAACGACAAAAGATCCTCTCCACCCATACTCCTCGATGAGGAACTCTAGAAAGGGAGCAAATACAAATGTACCGATTCCAGATCCACAAACGGACAGGCCAGTCGCCAGGGATCGCTTCTTCTCAAAATAGTACGCAACGATAACCGCTGAATTTACGTATCCAATGGAGAGACCGAATCCGGCAATGAATCCGAATGTAAAACACATAAGGCCTATGGAATCCACAAAAGCACTGGCTAAGATGCCAGCACTTGTGATCAATCCTCCGATTACCTGGGCTTTCCTGCTTCCTAATTTATTTATAATGATGCTTGCTATAGGTCCACACACCAGAGGAACCCCATAGAATAAGGAAGCAATGATGGAAGTCACACTTTTACTTGCATTGAAAACTTCCGAAAGTTCTGTAAACAGAACACCAAATGATAAGGCAAATCCATCGCTTATAGCCATAACGAAGAACGCACTGAGTACAATTACCCAGCCATAGCCCCCGTCTGGAGCGGGGGGCATTGAAATGGAAGAGTCACGGGTTGAGGAGGTTCCCTCTGATATGTCTAAAGAGATGTCTTTGCTGTCACGGCGGTTTTTGGACGCTTTATCTTGGTCCTTCCCAGGCATTTCTAATTTATATGGCTCTCAGGCTACTTGTTTTTGCTTCTGAAAAGTGCAGCTAGGTCAAATGAAAATACAGAGGACACGTGGTAGTTTAGTTACTCTAGTGCTGGACGATTTGCTCTGGATATCCAAGAAATTTCAGACACACGTTTTCAGTTGATGTATATTCTGCAAAATAAAGAAAATTGATCGATATCATATAGAATTTTAAGAATATCCATGTAAGCAAATTCCTGAAGAATCACAGCATAAATTCATTTGCAGCTGACCCTTGGGGATCCGGGTTAGAATAGGTCCTCAGTACCCCTTCCTTGTCGTGAGAGGTGACTAAATGGGGTGATCCTTCGGATGAGACCACAAAAACCGAGGTCCCGTGTCACAGCAGGTGTGGCACGATAAAGATCCCTCCCTGTTTAAAGGCCATAAGCGCAAAGCATAGGCCTAAATTTTGCAGCCCTTCACCGGCAACGATGATGTCTCCATATGAGTGAAATATTCTCGAGAGGGACTCCCGTTAAACAATATTCAATCAATCAATAATTTACAGCTGTATCTTTTATCATTATTAGGCTATAATGTGTCTCCCACGTAGCTTAGTGGTAGAAACTAAAAGTAAGCCGAATTCAAATCCCACTGCAAGATATGAATGACTCCCAAACCCAATGCAACAAAACATGTCAGGGTGGGTGTGGCGCAAAAGAGGGTAACACGTGATAACTCCATTTTTACATAGGCCAGTATCTAATGAAATGTTACCATGACAGTAATGACGTCAGTCAGAATCAGCAGATTGGACGACCAAAAATGATACGATTATTCCCTGATTTCATGTAAGAATGATACCTCACAGTGGATTAATATGATTAATTTCCGTTCTTTACACAAAGTGCTCAGAAAGTTGAACTTTGTAACAATTCCATGAAGTATGTGTGCCCATATTTTACTACTTACTTCGTCCCTTTAGTTCTGTCTGTCCGTACCCGAGGTTAGAAATACAGCGTAATCAGCTCTCCCAATCTTCAGGGCACTAAACAACAATCAGTTCTCGTAAATTTAAAAAAAAAATGTCAGAATTTAACATTTTGAAAAGATTATAAAAAATTTCCAAGAAGCACTACTAAACATACACGTATCAAAGGGCATTTGATTTTACTTTACAAATTAATGATTAAAAAACCGAGGAAACAGGAAAGTGGATGGAGCAACACCAAACATTTCCGGTTGTTTGTTGGCGGGACCACGTAAAACAAACTGTACAAACACACAGCGAATTTACGGATTTCGTTATCACGCGGTCTTTCTGTCGGCTTTATTTCCGATTCCATATTCTCTTCAGGAAGATTCGAACTGCATGTCATTTCCTTCGAATTATCTTATGTTATACAACGTCAGCATATTTAAGAACAAACCAAATTAAAGGAAACGACTTCCGGGAAAAATTTGGATCTTCTAATGCTTTGATTTATGACATGTGCTCATACCTTAATTATGCATACGAATTTCTGAGAAGCATCAATGCTGACTAAGTCTGGGGATTCGGAATACTGCAGAATCATATAATCTTCTAAAACTAGAAGGCAGGCGTCAGGCGTCCTTTAATATTGGCAACATTTGAAGAAGAATAAACCAACGACTTTACAAAGCACGAAAAAGTTGAATTCCCTGATGAAAAGTGAAGATAACGAACAGTGAAAGGGCCTTTTACAAGGTGTTGTTCGCTTTTTCCTTAGACCTCTCTGTAAACATTCAACAATCTATAGTCAATGGTTCTAGAACATGTTTATCCATTGGTGATGGGCGTCAACGCCTAGTCAAGATTTGATGTAGATGGGGAAAAAATAGGGACTTGCTCTAACAATCAACGGGTAAATCAACGAATGTGTTATCAAGTTCCAGTACCCCCCCCCCCCCCCCCCAAATAAAACGTCGATTGGTCTCTTACGGTAACAGCATCTTTAGTTACATCTGATGGAACAGCTCTTAAAGTTGATCGATCCTCATGTGATGTCATAGGTTTTTGCAAAAATCTTTATTAGACTAAACGTTGCGCATGATAAAAATATATCTTTCAAAAGAATTTTATTCAATGCATATTTTTTTTCCTCAAAACTATTGATACTTGAAAAGTTTATATTTTCCATAGATAATCAATTATTTTTGATAAAAAAAAATGTTGTCAAGGGTAATAACTCTTATGCTGGTATCTTCTACTTCGTCTATTATACAGTAATTCCCCTAATATCCACAATTAATTTATATTTATCTAAGAATTAGCATTCTTTTTGAAAAATATTGTTGACAAGTTTTTATTTATTTTTATTATTTTCTATAACGAAAATGTGTGTTTTTCTAATGTTAACATATACCTCTGTCTTTGTATGTCCGACATCTTTAAAAAGGTGGCAACATACACATTTTCTTTGGTTATAAATTAAATCTTAATATATTGAGTGGAAATTAATATATGTTTTCCACTTTCAACCATTAATATTAATAAATCACATGAAGGTGGAGCTACCTTAAGAAATAGTCTGCATTCTTTCCTCAATGTCTGAAAGTGACCTATCATCTGATTAGGTCCTCAGTACCCCTCGCTTGTCGTAGAAGGCGACTAAATGGGGCGGTCCTTTGGATGAAACCGCAAAAACCGAATTCCCGTGTCACATCAGGTGTGGCACGATAAAGATCCCTCCCTGCTCAAAGGCCATAAGCGCCGAGCATAGGTCTAAATTTTGCAGCCCTTCACCGGTAATGGTGACGTCTCGATATGAGTGAAATATTTACGAGAGGCACGTTAAACAATAATCAATCATTAATCTGATGAGGTAGATGTAAATGGTGGTTATGCAAGATTTGACTGAAACATCATCCTTCGAAGCTACGACTTTGGAACCTGGAATAGGGTCGATCAGTATGTCATACGAAATGGGGCATGGCAACCAAATTAGACAATTATAAGTCACAGCCAGCTGTCTATAGTATAGTGACATGGTTTGTCGTAGCTTTGGAGGCTGTCTAACATGCTCGTTGATGTGATTACAAATGTTGTGTACTAGACTGAAATTGTTTGTGTCGTCTGCGGTGATTGGGGTATAATGGATTTTCGGTGCTGAGTAAGGAGAGCATATTAAACTACGCGTCTGAAGAAAACTTTGGATTTTTCATGAACGGGACACATTCTAATTGTTGGTGGTAACCAATGTCTAAGAAAATCTAGGATCCCAATTAAATAGTTAATCATACGCGACATTAAACACCCATGATCATCAACTGTCGGACCATTGTAGTGCCAGTCTAAAAACACGGGAACTGAACTTGCAGAACACGTTTAAATATTTTTTTTGGGGGGGGGGGGGTTCTCGCTTGCCCTAAACGGCGTAAACGCACATGGCGTTCTCCTTCCACCCGTATAGAACTAGAACTCGTTGAGTGCTGGATGAACCATGGGGAACAGGTGCGTGATGGGGAACAGGTACGTGATGGGGAACAGGTACGTGATGGGGAACAGGTGCGTGATGGGGAACAGGTACGTGATGGGGAACAGGTGCGTGATGGGGAACAGGTGCGTGATGGGGAACAGGTGCGTGATGGGGAACAGGTGCGTGATGGGGAACAGGTGCGTGATGGGGAACAGGTGCGTGATAAAGGGTAAGGTAACGAACAATGTCATTAAACCTATAAAGAATACGAATTTAAGAGCTGGAAAAACATGGACGCCTAAAAACACCAGAGGTAGGATCAGGCGTCTAGAAGTAAGCATACCCTGTTGACCTATCACATCCGCCGTGCACGCGAGCCCTCTAATTTGAACAGGTCAATGGAACAAGAGGTACTGTGAGCAATGCTCACTAAGAATATGGTATGCTTATGTCAAAGAACAAAGAAGTCATGGCCCTGACATGAATCCATTGTAAAAACCTTTAATTTTGACCTTGAGGTCAAGGTCATATGCAGGTCATGACACATCGTCTCATGGTGATACACTCATGTGTCAAATATGGTATGCCTATGTCAAAGAACAAAGAAGTCATGGCCCGGACACGAATCCATTGTAAAAAAAAAACCCTTTAATTTTGACCTTGAGGTCAAGGTAATGAAGGTACTCGACACGTCGTCTCATGGTGATCCACCTGTGTGCCAAATATGGTATGCCTAAGTCAGAGAACAAAGAAGCTATGGCCCGGATACGAATCTGCACGGACAGACAGACAGAGTGATTCCTATATACCCCCCTGAACTTCGTTGGGTATAATAATCTGTAGTCAAAATCAATATTCAAAGAACAGCGTAACAACTGGTGTGAAAACATCAATCGACCCAATGATCACTGTAAAAAGATCACTACTAAGGTTGAAAATAAGATCCCGGTTTTCTATGGCTTATCTATTGTTATGTAGAGTCGGTATGAAGTTCCAAACAGCAATGGTTGACGACAGGGACAAGAACTTGTTCAGGTTCTGAAATGTCGGTCTTGGAACCAGTGTAATTCACTCTGGGATAATGGTGAAGTGGTAGATAGGGATCTACCGATATTGTAGGACTTGATCACTTTGCCCCTGGTTCCTCTATGTTGCAGTGATTACACAGTGGTTCTATATTTAATAGTGTAATGGTAAAATGCTGTAGTTTAGTATGTTGTACATATTGTAGCCAGTTTGTGTTGTAATGGTTCTGTCTCGAAGTAGCTCTATATTGTAATAGTTTAATGTTGTACAGTGATTTTGTGTTGTTGTGGTTCTATATTGTCGTGGTTGTGTTGTAGTGGTTCTATAATAATGTGGTTGTGTTGTAGTGGTTCT
The DNA here is from genome assembly GCF_947568905.1 of Ostrea edulis. Taxonomy (NCBI): domain Eukaryota; kingdom Metazoa; phylum Mollusca; class Bivalvia; order Ostreida; family Ostreidae; genus Ostrea; species Ostrea edulis. The sequence goes on from NC_079167.1 coordinate 72,514,378, forward strand.
GTCATGGTTGTGTTTAGTAGTTCTGTCATGGTTGTGTTGGTTCTATAATGTCTTGGTTGTATTGTAGTGGTTCTTTAATGTCATGGTTCTATAATGTTGTGGTTGTGTTGTAGTGGTTCTATAATGTTGTGGTTGTGTTGTAGTGGTTCTGTTATGTTGTAGTGGTTCTATAATGTCATGGTTGTGTTGTAGTGGTTCTATAATGTCATGGTTGTGGCAGTAATTCTGTTGTGGTTGTGTTGTAGTGGTTCTATGTTGTGGTTGTGTTGTAGTAGTTCTGTCATGGTTGTTTAGTGGTTCTATGCTGTGGTTGTGTTTAGTGGTTCTATGTCGTGGTTGTGTTT